>NC_056737.1:929307243-929469743 GCF_019279795.1 Protopterus annectens | reverse complement strand
CATAGTTTTTTTTTTGTCTGTTCCTCCTGAAATCTGTACTTTTCTGGCAAATAGCTGAGGATTGAAGTCATCAAGTAATGAGAAACACTTGAGTTTGACTCCACATCCTTAAGAATATTCATAGTATTGCAAAATGCATCATTCTACAAACTTCCTATGTTTGTAACAGGAATATTTAAAATCTGTCCCTATTTATCCCCCCATCATTTTAGGCTTTGTCCAGATGTGATGCTGTAAGAGGTTGCAAGGTAGGATCACAGCTCAGTAGCCTGACTCACCCTGGGAAAGGACAGCTCATATATGACAACTGGTGGGGTGTCTGTCAGACAGTTGTGACTGTGCCACTGCTATGCCAATTAATGGGATGTTGTCCATATCCATGTTACCTATGAATATAAGTATGACACATGTTTGTCTTGTAAAGCTAAGAGACCTATATAGGGCATGTGCATAGTAAAGTACTGTTGCAGACGTGTTGAACTGCATGTGATATATTGAATTAATAACATCCAACTGTACAGTGTTCTGCTGGACAATAAGCACATTTGTGACTGATATCTGCAGTCACATACACATATACCTGTGTTATGTCAGCCAAACCATTGGCAAATCTGTGAGCAATGACATTGTAACATAATAGCCTACTTATGACTTTTGGACATCTTCCAGGTTATCACAGTGATGTCAAAGCCTACTTTGCAATCAACTTACTAATGTATGGTGCAGCTATATTAATATTGCATCAATATTGATGTCCCTTTTGTCACCCATTAATGTGTGCCATTGTCCAGACATACTGCTGTAACAAGTTCAGAAGTATGATTGAGCAGCAAGACTGTCAATACAGTGTACCATACTAACATAGAACAGAAATGTATATCAGGCATCCCTGAGCACATGTATCTATGTGTATGTTCAGCTGGAAGACACAAAACTAATCACATGGGTTTCAAGCAGTCAGGTACATAGGTTGTGCATGTTGCACATGTGTGTAATATCAGTATTAGTACATACAACAGACATAAATGTGTACAGCTACTGGTTGTTGCATTGCCCTGACACTAATATGGGCACTAGAGTAGGTATGATTATCAGGCAGTAATTGAAGTGTCCAACTGTGTTATGACCCTCTGTCCATGCCTACAACTACCAGCTATATCAACACCTATATACAGTGGATATCACAAGTGCACACACCCCTGTTGGAATGCCAGGTTTGTGTGCTGTATGACAATCAGACCACAGAAGATCATTTCATAATGTTTCTCATCTTGAATGTGACCCCAAACCTGTACAGTTCCATTAAAAAACAATCAAATGTGTTTCTAGGAAAGTGAGCAACTATTGCCAAGTGAAGATGTACCATGATGTCAGAGACCAAACCAAGATGAATGAATGCTGTAACCATTTCAAGAGGTGCATACACAACATATCAGTTTAAGGGTGTGCACACTCATTCAACTGACTTATTGTACTGATTATTTCCATATGTTTTCACAGACCAGATTGTTATGTTTTCAATTGAATTGTACAGGTTATAGGTCACATTAAAGGTGGGAATTGTTTTGAAATGAGTTATTGTTGTGTCATGTCTAATTGCACAAATACCAGGCATTGTAACAGGGGTGTGTACCCTTTATGTCTACTGTAGCAATATGGACTCAGCAGTACCTGACCTGTATAACCAGCCTCCACCAAAGTAGAGTAATTCCCTTTGGTGGACAGCAGCAATAAATAAATCACATAATAGGTTGCTATATTGGCTGTACAGAGACACATAGGTGCAGGCAGCAACTTGAATGCAAGTCCACCTCTATCTGAGCAAGCATATAAGTTCACAGGTGACTTCCTGTAAGGCTGACTATGACTATAAATCAGACATAGCCACACCACCAAGGATGATTGCAACAGTGTCTCCACATATGTTGTCATTCTCAGAGGAAACAACACAATTCACCCTGTACTGGTGGTAAAGAACACCTCATACACACATGCCATGAATATAGGCAACCTGCATCAGACAGCTTAGGTGGGAACATCACCACCCTGTCCATCTCAGTTGTACATGGGGATATGCACATCAACCACACTCCTCCCCTCAGCAATGGTGAGCATGTACATATTGCCTACTGATGGCAAAAACAGCATATCTCCATGGGGCATAATAACATCACTGTCTGCCTTCTACATGAACTCAGACATGTGCTCACAGCTCCATCACACACCACAATCAAACACAGACCTGCCACTATACACACAGCATCCACATGGAAGATGGCAACTGTCAACCCTCTACACAGAAATGAAAGGAGAAAAGAGGATTGTGCAATCAAGTGGCCAACACTCAGGGGAATACGATAGCTCAGGGTCAGGAGTGTAATGCAAGCTGCTATAGCCATGATAGATTGGAGGGTTGTGGTGTAGTGTGGATTATTTGCAAGTAATATCCACTGTTGATGTGCAATTTGACAACCGTATGAGGACCTGTGACCTTTTTCCTGTTTATGTCTTCCAGGTAACATGCAGAGGGCTTGCCTACCAGCATTTTCTATTGGGGAAACTGACATAATCACCCAGTATGTGATCGAACATTATGCCCTGTTATTTGGATGGAGAGCAGAAGATGTGCAGTAGAGGACTACCCTGTAGAACAGTCTGGTCCACAGGGTAAATGATGCCAACCTGCACAGCAGAACATATGAGCAGGTGCAGCATCGGGCCACTGACCTCATTTGCCATACCCGTCAATGGGCTGCTGCTGTACTGAGGGACCGGTTAGCCACAGGTGGGGGCCAGCCATCCAGCCTCCACTGACACCTACAGAGGAGCTCCTTGCCAACATTGGGGCACCCGCCCAATGCACAAGCCATGAAGCTGAGGAAAGCATTGTGGAGGTGGGTTGCACACACACACACTGGACAAGGAGCATGCAGGTAAGAGCTCAGTGGGGATTAGTACACTAATGTGTCAGACATACATGTATCTGTATTGCATCTAAATCCATGTGTCAGGTCCGATTGCAGTTGTGAATGGGGTTTTCTAATGCACAGATGTGCACATCTATGGTGAGGACAGAACATTGTGTATTATTGGGGTTAGTACTGTAAATGTGCAGACATGCTGCATCCATCCTGTACCAAGGCCACATGTGAGTCTGCTGACAATAACTCCCTTTCACAACTACCTAGGATCCTCTGGTCTACATATGGGACAGCAGCCTGAAGCTGATGAGTATGACATTGTTCTGTTGTTGCCTGGCAATACCCCAGGAATGTGAAGGGCATTCAATTTACCATGCACACAACCATCAGTAATAGCTACATTGCTTTTTGTGAATGTTTATGTGTGCTGGGGCTAACTGCATTGCATCACAGTGGTCACCACTGGGGCCTATCAGATGTCAATTCAACATTCCTGTAGCATACCTCATAACTTGTCAGTGCCAAGATATCTGGACTGAGGCCAGCAAAATAGGCTGGACAAATGGCCTAAAGTAGGGATATGTGTGACACATTAGTGGTATACAGTGGATATAAATTGTGTACACACCCTTGTTAAGATGCAAGGTGTTCCTGTTACATACTAATTAGGACCACAATATGTCAGTCCACACCTCTTCTAGCCTTTAATGTGACCCATAACATGAATAGTTCACTTGTTAAACCAAGCATCTGGACTCATGTATTGCACCTACAAGGCTGGCCATCTGTGATGGTGGCAGATGTCCTATCAGCATGATGTTTCAGTCAGGTATGATACCTCATGCTTCCATATGTGTCAGTACAGTCACTGTGGCCTAATTGGCTACAATATCACATAAATGGGCATTGTTAAGGCACACAGGCCACTTATGACCATGTATAGGTTGCAAACAAATGGATATTCCAGACACATTTGTACAGAGGACTGTACAATGGTTTAACCTGCTGCATGTGAGGCAAATGCTGTTAACACACTATATAAAGTAATAGCAACAGGAGGGGGTCACCAGCTGTGTATGGTACACATGTCAAAATGGCAAAAGCCACACAAGATATGATCCTCACACACACACACACACACACACACACACACACACACACACACACACACAAACAGTTGCCAGCATTGGGACTAGAACTCCTGCCTATCTAGGTATTTTTACAATAGTGCTACCCAGTTATCAGACATGCAACAGCACTTATACATTTCCACCTCATCCAAAGGTAGTTCTAAGATGGATGACATCAACAGGACTGCTAAATTGAAGTTAGGGGTAGTGTGAAGGGTAGTGCACAAGTCAAAAATGGTACACAGACATACACATACTCACTTGCCAGTATTGGGATTAGAACCCCTGCCTACCTAGTTAAGTCTGTTATAGTGTTACTCAGTTAGCGCAAATGCTACAGAGCTTACTGAACTTTCAGATGTCCAAAGTTGCTGATAACTGCACAGCTGAGGTAAAGTATTACAGGTGGCAGAAAGTCTGCCTTATGTTACACTCTTACATTGTGCTAGTTCTTTCTGTCTTGCACTAAAAATAGCATTATGGCTTGGCACTTCACCAGGTTAGTGTATCAAGAAATGTGGCACACCTGGGAGCCATCAGCAGTACTCATTCATCACAGAAGTAGCCCCAGTACTTACTAATTATGTCCACCCCTCTTGGCATGATTCAATGGCAGTTTTCTGTGCTTTCACCCATTAACATTGTTTATTCTGTGGCATTGTTGCAGCTGCCTCATGTACACAGACAACCCTCCCCTCCAAACTCCAAACACTCAGACCTGTGAGAGTTACCCGTATATCACCCAATATGGACATATGCACTCTCTAGCAAAGACTGGACTAGCAGGTCAAGAGGATAAGATCAACACTTGCACCACACCATGTGGAACACATAGCTCACCATGACACCCACTTTGACAGCCATGACATACAGTGAAAAGCCACACGCCCACCTTCACAGAGGCACTCAATGGACATTTACCCAAACAGCACAGACCAGCAGGACAGACACCCACTCAGACACCATGACATGGCACATGCTAAGGGACACATATTCAACCTGCATAGTGTGCCCCTCAACCTAAGCTCATAAGGCTAACCACCTTGCACAATACAGTGATCATGGGTAACACAGTACTGAGGCACACACATATCCCAGTCACTAAGCTGAATATGGAGCAGGTAACAGCCGAATATCTATCAAATGCCAGCATTCAACACATGCCAAAGCCAGTCATGGCACTCCACAACAACTATGAGTATCACTCTGTATCTATGTGGGTGTGACTGACTCGGGACACACCTCCCTGGGCTACATGACAAGATACATGGTTGAACTCTCTGATTATGTGGTCCAAGCAGGTGTGACAGTAGAGCTGAGCAGTGTACCACCATCACCCAGAATGATGCTGCGGTACTATCAACAGATGATTGACTGCAACATTGGCTTATGTGTTTTATGTCATTTTCAGGGGATCCAGTACCTCTCTGCTTGGGATGATATGATTGACTGAACCCAATGACTTACCACAGATGTCCTACATCTGTCAGCACTTGGGTTCCAGATACTGGCTAAGTGTCTTGCCACCCCTATGATGCCTTATTAGGCAGTGTTCCTAATGTAATTGCCACCATAACAGCTAGACATGTATGCAGTCTGAGGGTCATGCTGCTCAACAGTAGACATCTGTCAGGATGCAGTCATTCAAAGCACTCGGAGTGGAGGACACATTTGCTGTAATGGAGAGGTGGTTCACAGCAGCAGACAGCAGCCTTGCAGTATCAGGCTATGATGTATTCCACAGTTGTCAGCCCCCAAACATGGTCCACACCACACCTCCACTTGTGGTGTCATCTCCATATTCATCATGGCTAGGAACACCTCCAAACTAGTATCCCAGCATAATGCATTAGAGATACTTCTGGTACAACTGCCTTGGGGTAATAGCGCAATCCAGACCATAGCCTGCTATGGGTCCACATCTATGTCCCTAGACTGTCGATGCACATTCCTCAACACCCAACCATCTATGATGGTCCAAAGCAACACTGACATAGTATGAGACTTTAACTACCCCTTCACTACCTGAGGAAAGTAGCCAAGTGCCAGTACAGTGGCCCAACACTTCTGGGATTCATCATTTCCAATGCCCCGGACCAGCTCATACTGACCACTGGTAGAGGATGCAACAACCTTGACCTGTGTTGACTACTTAAATATGGGGCTGTTGCTCATCCACAGTTGTCAATCCCTGTATGGTGAGATCCACACAGGCTGCAATCAACATGGAGCTCAACATGTCAGCCACACCCCCACAAATGTAACCACCTTGTAAAACCTTTCCAAAGTTGACTTTGCAGCCATAAAAACAGGGGTGGATGACATCACTGCACCCATGGCAATGGGAAATAGCTGCATGACTGTGGAATCATATACATATGCACTGTACAAACAGGTACATGAGTGCATGGTACTAGCCATACCCAACAGAACCCAGACACTGTCCTCCAAACACTGGGAGACAATGTGATGGCCCCTTGCCATTACTAAAATGTACATCAGAAGGAGGACACTGTTGCAGAGAATGGTGGTGTCCCGTGACATTTGAACTCCCTTATTAGCCTCAAACACAACTTTGGATCCTTCACGGAATCCCCTACATGCATCTGTGATGGCAGACCTGCAGCAGGCACTGATGACAATAACAACAGCCTTTGATAGTTATATCAACAACCTCCACAGCATTAAACACAAGTGCTGTGAGTTACTGCAGAATGCTAATACCTATCCTGTGACAACAGATATTGGCCACAGTCTTGGCAACACATTCAGTGCCAGCTTTACCCCATTCTCCCCCCACAAGTGAAGGGCTGAGTGAATGTGTTCTCACATGCTGTATCCTGTTTCTGTTCTAGGCATCTGTGTGTCACCAGGATGTGGCCCTGCAGCAAGACGAAGGGGTATGGCAGTGTGGTAACACATCCACCATGTCTTAGGTAGGGTACAGCTGTATCTGAATGGAATTTCCTTGTCTGTGACACAGTGATTGCATATTCCTCACAGATTATAGGACTGAGGGTATATGCTGATTTACAACATCTGTTGTAGAGTGGAGAATGGTACATGTTGTGGTTTTGACACACCTCTGAGTGTTAATAACCACAGCCACAGGGGATATTCATCAACCAAACACACTGAGATTATTATTCACACACACACACACACACACACACACACACACACACACACACACACACACACACACACACACACACACACACACACACACACACACACACACTTGCCAGTACTGAGATCCATAGGTTCATTGCTTCATAGGTATGTAGTAGGTGAATGGGCTTGAAGGCTGTACAAGGCTAGCCAAGGGTATACCCTGGTATCAGGCCACATGACAATAGTTCCCAGTGTGGCCCAGTAGTATAGTCATTGGAGAGGTCCCCAGGGGTGGGTATTGTATTCCTCATCCACTCATCCAGATTTTTATTGTGGGTGGCCAGTGATGTGCACTGCTTCACATGTATGTGATTTATATTCCATAACATGGGCAGTGTCTGGGTTGTGCACATGTTCTACATGCATGTTCTTTGAAGTGTGGAAGTGTGTTTGAGGTCTCTGGGGCATGTTGTAGGGACAGAATGGTATCTTCAGAAGTAGCATTCCTGACCTAGTTTGCTGAGACATGGGTGTGTAACCGAGGTAGTAATTGCCCCTACATAGACAGTATGATACAGGAATTAATTAGAGTTATTGGAATCTATCCATACAGGGCATGTGTATAAGGCATGGTATTCCCTTTGTGGGGTATATTCGCAGACTCTACAGTTATTGCAGGTGTCCAGTGGAGAACAGGATAACACACACTCAGTCAGGAGATGTAACACATCAAAGCATTTTCTGATGTCAATGGCACTGTTGTGGTCAACAGGCAGCTGACTGTCAACCTGTGTTCCCCATTCTGTTAGAATAACATCACTGTTCAGTGGACTACCACTAATGTGTTATTTCATGTGAGCCATGGTGTTCCCAAAGCTAATGGCAGCACATCTCTTGGCATTGAGATAATGTCCAGGGTTTGGACAACAGTCATAGGTGTCAAGTGGCCTTTGGGCGTGATGTCAACATCACATGGATTGGGAATGCTACCACCCACCTTACGGCTGTATGCAAACATTATCAGCCAGGGTGCCTTTGTGTTCTACTGCACCTCAGAAAGGCATATCCCAAACATGAGAGGACATGGGTCTGTACCCTGTGTGACACCAGTCATATCTGGTCATCAGTTTGACATGGAGTCCACTGCAATCACACTGTGGGTACTATCTGTGAGGCAATTTGCAGGAGAACTACTGATATAATGGTTGCTGCCTAGCCAAGTGTGTTTGTGTATGATTCCTGAGTGGAGATTGGTCTCTGAGTACTAGAAGGGTTGCCTATATTGTTAACTAATCCATACTGTCAAATAGTCATTGCACATGGCACTAGACATTTAGGGCTGTGGATTTTCTGCACCAACCTCTATGGTGTTTGACAAACTTTTGGCCTTATAATGTTGACATTGGGACATATACTAGTTCCTCAATATAATAATTTAGCATAACCCATCCCCCAATGGATCCTATTATTACACAATCACACCAACATCCCCACAGGATACTGATGACAGGCAGACACACACACACACACACACACACACACACACACACACACACACACACACACACACACACACACACACACACACACACACACACACAGACACACACACACACACACTCTCTCTTCCCAGCACTTTTTTGTTCCCCTACCCATCTTTATATTGCTACTACAGTGTTACACATTTATCGCATGCACCACAAAGTTTATAGGATGGATGTTGTCCCAAGGTACTTCTAAGGTGAAGAACATCACCAGCCCTTGTAAATACTGCCATTGTGTGATGTAGTGGGTGAGAGATTTCATAAAATGTTTTACCCTACACACACATTCGGCAAGAGTGAGGTTTGAACCTCTAACTATGTTTTCAGACCTTTATCATACGCATTTACCAGAAGCATCAATGACCATACATGGTTTAGGGTTGCCAACAGGTACTTTTAAGGTGAATGATAACTGCAGGACTGACAAATTTGGGCACTGAGAAGTGCACTGGGTGTAAATGGGGCCAAAATCTTTAAGGTACGAACACACACACACACATATATATATATATATATATATATATATATATATATATATGTATATATATATATATATATATATATATATATATATATATATAGATATATATATATATATATATATATATATATATATATATAGATATATATATAGATATATAGATATATACACACACACACACACACACACACACACACACACACACACACACACACACACACACACATGCCAGGAATGAGATTCAAATCCCTACATATGTAGTTATTGCTACTACATTGTTACGCATTTATCACACATGCCAAAGAGCTTATAGGTAGAACAGTGTCCAAACATAATTCTAAGGTGAGTGACATGAACATCAGTGCTAAAGGAGGGGTAAGGGAAGTGTAGTGAGTGTGAATAGCCTCTAAATCAGGTCTCTACAAAGACACACACACACCCTCTCACACAGACACATTTCCACAGTTGCCAAGATCAGGATTAGAACTCCTACCTAAATAGTTTGCTACACTATAGTATTATGCAGTAATTCCAAGTGCCACGGATCTTATATGTTGGTTAGTTTCCAAAGGTATTTTTGAAGGTGAGTGACATCAGCAGCAGACACACACACACACACACACACACACACACACACACACACACACACACACCCAAACACACACATTTTCACAGTTGCCAGGACCAGGATTAGAATTCCTATCTAACTTATTTGCTGCACTATAGCATTGCACAGTTATCACAAGCACCACAGAGCTTACATGTTGGAGAGTTGTCCAAAGGTATCTTTGAAGGTGAGTGACAGCAGCAGTGCTAAAGGAGGGGTAAGGGAAGTGTAGTGAGTGTGAATGGCCTCAAAATCATGTCTCTACAAAGACACACACACTCTCTCACACAAACACACACATTTTCACAGTTGCCAGGACAGGGATTAGAACTTCTACCTAACAAGCTTGCTGTACTATAGCATTACACATTTATCATAAATGCCACAGACCTTATAGGGCTGCAAGCTGCCCAAATGGTTATTTCAGGGTGACTGACAGGAGTGCTAAAGTAGGGCAATGGGAAGTGTAATGAGTGCAAATGGCCTCAAGCCCATTCATGTAGAAGCACACACACACACACACACACACACACACACACACACACACACACACACACACACACACACACACAAAACTTTACATTTGACAGGACTGAGATTACAAATGCTACATGGATATTTATTTGTACTATAATGTTACACAGTTATCACAAGCATCACTGAGACTATAGGGCTGAGGGCTAACCAAAGAAATTTCTACAGTAAATGACATCAGCACATCATGTGATATAGGCCATTGGGATGTGTACTGGGTGGGAAAGGCCTCAAAATGGGATTTTCTCTATCGCTGTCTGTTTTTCTCTTCCCCACATCTTTGTGTGTGTTTGACATATTATTTTATGTTGGCCTTAGATATGTGTGAGCATTCCTATCCAGTGTGTGTGTGTGTGTGTGTCTGTGAAGTATCAATGGTGTACAATTTGGTTGTGTGCACAGACATCTACGAATAACACTGGCAACACTCAGATCTGCTCTAAGTTACTGCACAATGGCACTAAATATACAGAACCAACTGATATTGCCAACATCCTGGCAGATAGGTTCAGTGCTAACTTTTCCCCTCTCTCACCTCCATCTCTGTACCGGAAGAATGTAAAGTTCCTGTAATCACGGCTACACAGGTAAAAAACACACTCTCCAAAGCCAAGAACATAGCATCCATGGGACTTGACAACATCCCAGGTTGCGTTCTACATGAACTACAGAATAAACTGGCACCCCATGAAAGTACCATGTTCAATCATAGCCTCACCTCAGGCTTTGTGCCCACTGAATGGCGCACAGCAATGGTTATCCCACTCCACAAAGGGGGAGCCACCACGGAACCCAGGAACTACCGCCCCATTAGCTTGATGAGCCTGGTCTGAACCTATGAACAGATATCTGTAGTTCACTGTGTTGTCAGACATGGGCTTCATTTCTCTAAGTGTAGGAGCATGCTCAGTGTGACCTTCTATATTGAGTGCATGCATCCATTCCAGGGAGAGTTGGACTTCAGTTCAGGGTTTTGTGTGCTACAGCTACACCTAGCAACCTGTTTCTGCAGGATATCTCTAGCTAGGTTACCAATATGGAGACACAATGGGCATAACATATGGGGGATACTGTAACTATTGCTGTCTGTGCTGCTTGTGTAACATAGGTTCATAGGTGTGTACTAGGCTAATGGCCCTGGAGCCTTTACAAGCCTAGCCCATAAGAGTACCCTGGTATCATGCAACCCAACCTTAGTTCATAGTGCCTCTGTCGAGTAAAGCCACTGGAGTGATCCCCGGGGAGAATTTTCTATTTCCCATCCACTCATCAAGATTTCTCTTGAAGAGGGCCAGTGAGGTTCTCTGCTTGACTTGTATGGGAAGTCTATTCCATAGTATGGACAGTCTCTGGGTTATGAACTTGTCCCTCCAGCATGTTCTGTTGATTGTGGTAGTGAGGCTGAGGTCTCTGGAGCATGTGGTGTGGAGGGATTGTGATTTCTTTAGATGTAGCATTTCTAACAGAGCTGGGTCAGACATGGCTTTGTAAGTCAAGCAGAGATCGCCTCTAAGTAAGAGATATGAGACAGAGAATAGTTGGAGTTTTTTGTGTCTGTCCATATAGGACAAGTGTTTAAGGCCTAGGATCCTCTTTGTGAGGTACTTTTGTGGGCACTCCAGTTGCTACAGGTGTCTAGTGAGGAACATGCCAAATGGGGTGTTGTACTCAATGATTGGCCTAATGAGGGATGAGTAGAGGGAGGCAATGACCTCTTTCTTCCTGGATGCAAAACCCTTAGTAATGAGATGCGCCACATAGAAGGACTTTCTGACCACAGTGGCAACGTGGTGGTCAAAAGAGAGGTTGCTGTCATCCTGTGTCCCCAGATCTCTTATAATGCCTTCTGTGTTCCGTGGACCACCATCAATGTGGTAATTCAAGGGAACAGGGTTTTTCCCAAAAGGGATGAAGACACATTTTTTGGCATTGAGCTTAAGGCCATGGTTTCAACACCAGTTGTTGGTCTCATTGAAGCCTTTTTGCAGGATGTCAGCATCACTTGGGGAGTTAATAATAGCTCCCAACTTGCAATCATCTGCAAACTTTGTCAGCCAGAGTCCCTTCATGTTGGCCTGGACTTCAGAGAAGTAGATACCAAACAGGAGAGGACCCAGGACCGAATCCTGTAGGACTCCACTCGTGACTGGTCGGCAGTCTGACTTGGAGTCAGCTACTTTCACACTGTGGGTTCTACCTGTGAGCCAGTTTGTAACCCACTTAGTGATACAGGGGTTGATGCCTAGCTTAGTAAGTTTTTCTATAATTCCTGTGTGGGGAATGATATAAAAGGCTTTGGCCAGATAAAGGTAGGCTGTATGAACCACCTTACCTTCATCCACAGCTCTGATGACTGACTCAAAGAAGTCAACCAAGTTGAGCAGGCATGAACTACCCTTCACAAAACCAAACTGTCTAGGATCCAGAGTTTGGAGATTCCCTATATCCTTGTTTTATTAGGTCCATGATGATGCATTCCATAACTTTACATATCAGACTCTTCAGGATAGTGGGGCGATAGTTCCCAGGGTCTGTAGTCACTCCTCCTTTGTAGACAGGGATGACTGTAGTAGTGCGCCATTCAGTAGGGATAAAGCCTGAGGTGAGGCTATGATTGAACAGGGCACACAGGTGAGGTGCCAGTTCACTCTGTAGTTCATGTAGAACACAGCCAGGGATACTGTCAGGTCCCATAGAAGCTGTATTCTTGGTCTTGGACAGTGCTGTTTTAACCTGTGCAGCAGTAATACTGAGAGCATGACAATCTACTGGTATTGTGATTAGTCCTTTTGGAGGGAGAGAGAAAGGGTAAAGTTAGCACTGAATCTGTTCACCAGTATGTTTGCAATATCTGTTGGCTCGGTATAGGAGATAACATTGTGCAGTAGCTCAGACCAAATCTGGGTATTGCCATGGAGATTCTTTACATAACTATAGAAGGCCTTGTGGTTGTCTTTACTATCTGCTGCAATTCTGTTATCATAGCTAGCTTTAGAGAATTTGATGAGGGATCTCAACCTTTTGCTGAGGCTGATAAGGGAGTCTTTCCAGTCTTGGGATTTTACCTTATTCTGCATCAGTTTTCTCATTCTGTTGTAGAGTTCGTTTATGGCAAGAAACCACCAGATTGGCTTCCTTTTTTTGATGAGAGTGTCTTAGTTCTATTGGGAATGGTGAGATCCATGCATTTGTGTACGTGTTTGTACATTGGTGTATGATATGGCAGTTATGCAACTATTCTCCATTTGCATGGGTGGCGTGAAGTTAGCCACCTCTTTTTTTAGGAGCCCAAAGTTAGCTTTGGAGAAGTTTTTCATGGTGGTTACCTTTGTTGGGGGGTGGGAGGGATGTGGATTTCCAAGGTGATTAGCTTGTGATCGGATCTAACCAGGGAGTAGTCGACTATTGGTGTGGCACAATGGTCGTCCATGTTAGTAATGACCAGGTCGAGGATGTTGCTACCTCTAGTGGGGTTAAGAACGAGTTGGTTCAGGGCATTGAAATTAATGAATTCCAAAAAGCGTTGGGCAAGTGTATTGGTACATGAGTAGTTCTCCCAGTTAATAGAGGGGTAGTTGAAGTCACCCAGTATGAGAGTGTTAGGTTGGACCCTAATATTCTCCAGCAACATGGTTGATTGTAGCATAGATTTTCTGACATATGTACTGTTTTATACTGTGATGTCTCATGTCGTCAACTACTAACAGTTATCATTCTTTACTCACAGTTATTTACCAGGGAAATACAAGATGAATGAAGCTGAGACCAATATTCTGAGGCTTATAGACTACACATTCTGGCACACTCATGCCATTGTGGAGGGGTAGCTACAGACAATAGACTGCTGTTTCTGTGTAAATGGTCCAGCACCTTGGTAGTTTGCTGGCTGGGGATCCCCTTCTTGTGCTTTTCTCAACTTAACGGAATGGCCATATCCTGCTGGGGCCATATCTCTCAGCTGTACAGATACACCCAGGTTAACCTGAGGCAGGACTCATATATCTGGTCAATTTACCTTCACATTGTGGTTTACAAGCAGTTTTGTGGCTATTATTTCATGGGTTTGCAGTTAGGGGATAGTAAAGTTGGATATTAGAGTGTCAGACTTCACACACTCCATGACATCTATGCTTCTACACCCCCTCCCCAGTATTCTCTCCTCTTCCTAACATTATGAAAGCAATATCTCAGAGGTATCCCTATAGTTGGGCCTTTATCCCAGTAGTATTTATGGCCTGGTCCACAGTTCTTGCAGTAGGACATGGGGAGGCATGCTACTGGCATTTGTCAGCATGGCCTTGCATTTGTTTTCTGTTTACTGTGTTAGGTTGTTAGTTAGGACCCCCAGACATTCCATACATTGGCATTATGGATGAGGCATGGGCCTTTACCGGAGGACTGTACACCATTTGAGAGTGTTGCAGGCCATCTGTAGCAGGCCAGTGCATTCTATCACTCATACGTTCCCAGGCTGCCAGCCAGTGGATTACCCTGGATTGACAGTGGTAAGTTGTTGAGGTGTTCCTGTCAATCCTTCCTGCTCATACTGATCCACAAGTCTGGATGTGATCAGGATGCTGCTTACAGCTAGGGACACACCTGCATGGGACACCTGTTCAGCATGCAACATCATATATGCATTTCCATACAGAGATGGGTTCATGCTGTACTGATTCCCTACAGCAAGGATATGACCTGTGATAAACCTGTGGCTGATGGTGGGGTGAGCTGGCTGCATGTGTGATATGGAAGCTATTGGCACCTGACTCACAGATATACCTGGGACATTCCTCTTATACTGGCTTGTGTGTGGACATGGGCAGCCTGTCATTACTATATAACTGTGCCTTTTGTGGTCTGCCAGTGATTGGCCAGACTACCAATATTCCATACTAGAGGGACAACTAATGCAATGATAACTTCTATATATAATTCCAAAGTTTTGTGCAGTTGACAGTTATTTTATATGCACTCTGTGTAGATTACTTCCACCTGTGTACTGTTTCTATGTATGGGCCCCCATTCATGGCATGTCCAGCTTTCCAGTGGTGAAAGATATTGACATCTAGACAGTGAGTATGTACAACTGCTGACATGAGTGTAGCTGAGAAGCAGTGCGGTTAGCAGTGCAGTTGGAACATGGCCCTGTCAACCACTGTACTGTACCTAGGCCATTGAGACACAACCATCCAGGCCCACATGCTGACCACTTCCAGGCAATATTAAACACACAACAAACTTACCATACTGACCCCTGCATATTGTACACATGCAACAATGTAGATTGGGACAGCTCTGGCAATCTGTGCTCCAGTGATATTGCTCTTCAAACTTACATGTTACTACATTTCTATATGGGATTGTGGGAGGGGGCACACCTGAAGATTTTAAACATTTGCAATGACTGTACTGGTGTTTTTGTTACTCTGTTGGCTTCCATTTCATATTGTATTGTGACCTATCATGCAGAAAGGAGGCATATCAGTAGAGTACACATGTTAGATTTTAATGGCATCAATTTCAGTTGCAGACTTCTTACCCTTCAGAACTAACATGCAACTGCCAGACCTGTTGTGGCATGTCTGTGCAGGTCTGGAGGGGGGCTGTTCACCATTGCCATCATTTGGGGGCCTTAGCCCTTCCTTTCTTTATGATCATCTACACCTGTCCTGCTGGGTGAGGCTGGTGGTGGGTATCTGACCCTCATTGACATCTATGTGTGACCTATTAACACCCACAGTTATTTGGGCCATCACATGTACTGCAATGGTAGTTGTCACCATGTGTAGTACTGCCTAGTATGTTGACACTAGTATTTGTTATGGATTTCCTGCTGACCCATATAGCTTTCAGCTATGTGCTGCTATCCCATTCAGCCACCCAATTCCCTTGCATCCTTGCATCCATATCATACATACAACTATCAGAACATACTACTCCATTCAGTAATCGATAGGAAGGGTGACTTACCTTGTTGCTAGGCCTGTAATGAGGATGGTGCTGGAGGGCTGACTATGTCGGATGCATGTAGTACACTCCCTATACATGGTAAAGCACAGGTAGTGTCATGTTTGGCTTGCCTTTTACTGTATGTGCAAATCAGAGAGAGGAATCAGTCCCTGGGTCCCTACAGTGTCAGTGTGTGTGCATTGCGTTGGCTGTTTGCCAAGGCCTGGGCATACTGGGCATGCCTCCTTCTGCCTACAGGGGCAGGCTCTGGAAGTTCTTCCTCTGAGTCCATCTGTGCCTGTACTGGCTTTGGCAGTGGTGGGGGACTGTGTGGCCCTGCCCCATGCTGTTCCTGCTGCAGCTGTTTCTGCCCGATCATATTGTGTAGTATGGCACATACTGTGAAAATTTGTGTACATGTAGCTGGTGAGTACTGCAAGGCTCCACCGGCTATTTCAAGGCAGTGGAACCGTGACTTGAGCATCCCAAACACATGCTCTACAATGATCCTGGTTTGTGCGTGTGCCTCATTATACTGTTCTTGTTTGGGTGTGTGTTCATTTCTGATGGGTATAATCAGCCACGGCTCCAGTGCATAGCCAACATCCCTCACTAGATGGGCATATGGGATGTCCCCCCTTGGCAAACCCCTGATACAGCTGTGAGCAATGCCAGATGTGGGAGTTGTGATAGCATCCAGGGCTGCCAGCACACATGTTCATGATAATGCCCTGGGCATCACACATGACCTAGCAGTTGATGGAGGGGAAGCCCTTGTGGTTTATATAGACCCTACCCTGCTCACCGGGTGGTGCTTTGATGTGAATGTGCATGCATTCTATAGCATTCAACTTTCTCAGGGTATTCTGCCATACGGTGGAAGAGATGCATACTTCTGGTCAATGTCTCATGAGTGTTGGGGAAATATATGTGCTCATTGGCATGTGGTGTCACGGCATCCAGGAACTGGTGGAGTACCCTGGATGCTAATGCCTGGGAGACCCTCATAATATCCCTGGTTGGTCTTTGAAAGGTACCTGTGGCTAGTATTCTTAAGCCTACACATATCTTGGTATCCACTGGGATGGGTTCCCCTCTGCTGGTTCTGTGTGTGAGGTGGGGATGGCACAGCTGGACAATTTGCTGTAGAATGTCCCTGTCCACCCTATAGCGCTCCACTATCTCCAGCTCATGTAGGCCCTGGTAGGTTACCCTGGGTCTGTATACTCTTCTCCTCCTCCTCCTCCTCACTGTGGGTCGGTTGTCAGCATTTTCCTCCTCACCACCCTCAGTGTCTAGCACATATTGATGGAGTAAAGCAGCAGCAGCCTGTAACATTTTCAGTTAGTTTTGCCAGTTAAAAATCCCCATCTGTGTACACCGGTGGTGTAGAATTTGTGGGAAAAAACAGTCTGAAAGGTGTTTGCATAGTTTATAGTAATGTGCTGGGCTGCTGCATGTGTAATTGGTTGAGTCTGATATATTCCACCTGCCAGCTATGCTAGTTCTCCTTGATTGCCTTCCTATTGCTGTTTCCCCTTCCCAGTTCCTCCCTATTTAAGCCCCAAGGCATGCCGTGCATACCCAGTCTTTTCTTTTTTTTTTATGTTTAAAACACGGTGCGTGGGGCGGAAACCCATTTAGGCTATGTACACAATGCTTAGACACATCTGATACACACCCTTCCTTAGCTGTGCTTAGCTAAGGGCAAACATGGGCCACAGAGCTCCAGTGAGCTTACAGCAAGTATGACACACACCCTTATGAAGTCATTCAGCTCTTAGAGTTGCACTGTTGTATTGCTGCACCTAAATGGTTAGTTACAAGCTGACACTTTGAAGAAATATGATTCAGTAGAACTCCCCTCATTTGCATACCTCAGTGTGTAGGTCATTAGTTACTGCACTAAAACAGGCACTTTCCCCTTGACAACCAGTGCTCCCTGGTATTGTTTACATTCTGCATGCCATTGACTAAAATGGCAAACTGCAGATTTAACTTAAAATTTCGTTTTTCCATCTATTTTTTTTTAATTTTCGGCATGATCCCATTTGCTGTCCTATGCTTAAACGGACAAGATCAGCCAAAAAAAAAAAGTTTAATTTAAATAATAATTAATCACTTTTTAATGCCAATGACCTTATATCTGGCCATTGTAATGTCTAATGTACATGATACATGCTTTCTCAGGAGCTGTCATGCCTCTGTTTTGTCAGTTGCAGAAATGTACTCAGTTATTTTCTGAATACATTTCTGCACTTACACTGTTCTAGCACAGAGACCTGGCAGCTTGGTGAATCGCTAAATCACCTCATTTGCATGGTTTTCACCAGCAAACGAGGTGATCTGCATATTTGCTGGTTTTCCATGCTGGAACAGTGTGGGGCTGCTTGTGCATGTGAAAACGGCACTATCCTGAATCGCTCGGCCACCAATTTCTGTGCAGGAGCTCCTACACTGTTCCTGTATAGAAAAAACGGCTTCCTGAATCCCAAGGATAGTCTTTTCTTTAGTATGTTGGATCATCACCATCTATTTAGAGGGTGTAATTTTAAGCAGGAATTGGATAGGCTTAAAAGTAGGTTGATTTTAAATAGATGTCTTCTGCTGTATACTGTATTTTAACATATTGTTTGAAAATTCTCTGTAACTGTATTTTAACGTATTGTATAAAATTTTACTTACTGTGGAGCTTTTATCCCTGGGCCTCTGCTGAAAATGGACCTGTGTCCAGTTGGACAATCCCAGTTAGCAAATGTAAAATAAAAATAAATAAATAAATAAATAGAACTTCATTCCCCAGGGTTATGAGCTTGGATGTCAATTTAGTTTTATAATGTATTCATAAGTATTAAAGCAATAAAAGTTTCGCAATAATTAAAATGATGAAAGCAATTTAGATTTAGTTTTAAAATATAAAGCTTTTATGTTTATTTAGAATTCGTTATAGAAATAATAAATTGAATGTTAATGTGGTATGTTTGGATAGGACTTGTGTTGTTATAGGGTTAAAGTATTTAACAGAGTGATAGAATAATTATTTAATTGACTTAATGGGCCTAGTGTTTTGCATAAATATGTTCATTTTGTGGGAGTAAAGTATTCCTTGAAAGCAAACTGCCAAGGTACCAATATCCTGAAACAGTGTTTTTGCTTGACATTTTAGCTGCGGCCATTTTTGTTTCTTTTGAAAGTTTTTGTTTTATTTGTGTTTATTATGAAATAATAGAACAGGTTAACAATTTCAAGGATCTGGGGTGGTTGATTGATGAGAAAGGAAGTCTGAATGAGAAGGTCAACATTAGAATCAGAGGGGCTGCACCCATCTGGCATAGAGCATCAGTAGTAGCGTACAAAAGAAGAATGCCAAAGAAGCTGAAAAGTAAGGTGACAAAAACTTTGGTGTGACCAGTACTACTGTATAGTACACAGACCTGGGTAATGAATGCAAAACTGTTGAGGAAAGAAGAAGGAGTGATAGAGATGAAGTGCCTGAGATGGGTGGTAAGATGCAAACTGTTGAACAGACAAAGAAATGATGATATCAGAGCAGAAGCTACAGTATCGAATTGCAGATAAGGTCAAAGAGAGCAGATTACTGTGGTTTGGGCACATGTCTATCTGATGAATCTGGGCATCTTGGGGCAATGTAGCAATTGCCTCATGTACACAGACAACCCTCTCCTCCTACCACCCAACACCACAACATGTGAGAGATGCACTTATCTAGCCAAACTGGAGGTAAAGCTCTCTCCAACCAAGACTGAACTTGACAGTCAAGAGGAGAAGGTAAACACTTGCACCACACCACACTCATCACATAGTCCCACTAAACCTACACCACCAAAATCCACACATAGAAACACAAAAACATTCATGGAGGCTCTCAATAATAATCTGCTCAAGCAAAAGAGACCTCCAAAGCAGAAATGCAAGCAACCTCCAACACCCAACCCAACCCAAATGACACATAGCCACAGACTCAGTGTGCCAATAAACCACACCCCATAAGGCACAAGAACGTACCCAACACACTAGTCATAGGTGACTCTATAGTCAGGCACACTGATGTCCCACTCATCAGGCTAAACAAGGAGAAGGTTACTGTCAGCTGTCTGTCGGGTGCCAGGATCTGCCACATAACCCACTCACTCAGGTCACTCCACAACAAGTACAAATATGACTCTGTCATTGTCCATGTTGGTGTGAATGACCTGAGATGTACCTCCCTGGACTACATGAAAAGACACATGGTAGAGCTCTCCACTCTTGTAGGCCAGGCAGCTATGACTCTAGCCCTGAGTAGCATCCTGACATCACCCAAAATGATACTGCAGTACAAAGACAGAATGATTGACTTCAACAATTGGCTAAGCTTCTGGTGTCATTCTAAGGGGATCCAGTATCTGTCTGCCTGGGATGACATGGTCGACAGACCACGATGCTTTGCCAGAAATAGCCTGCACCTGTCGCCCCTGGGATTCCGGATACTGGCTAAGGGTCTTGCTGCCCCTATAGTACCTTTTTTAGGCAAGGTTCAAATGACAAATTCACCACCGTAACAGGAACAGGCAAGCAAAAACTGAGGGTAATGCTACTCAATGCTAGAAGTCTAAATCTCAAAATGCACTCACTCAAGACACTCCTTAAAATGGAGAACATTGATATCTGTGCAGTGACTGAGACCTGGTTCAAGGCTCTAGAGAGCACCCCTGCATTACCAGGCTATAACTCATACCACATTTTTTTCAGTCATCTAACCTGGACCAGAACACCAAAGGCAGAGGTGTGTCTATATTCATTAAGGATATCCACACCTCCAGGCTAGTTTCGCAGCATAATGCATCCAAGGTTATCCAAGTGCAACTAACTATGGACAAAACTTTAATTCAAATTGTAGCTTGCAACAGATCTCTCACCATGCCCCAGGATTCCCACTCCTCTTTTCTTGATATACTGGAAAATATTAGGGTTAAACCAAACACCCTAATAATGGGTGATTTCAACTACCCCACCATTAACTTGGAAAACTACTCATGTACCAACTCCTTTGATGAACGCTTTTTGGAATTCATAAATTCCAATGCCCTGGGTCAACTTATCCACACCAACCCCCAAGGACAACAATATCTTAGACCTAGTCATTACCAACATTGAAGTCAACTCCTCATTGGTCAGATCCGACCACAAGCTAATCACCCTAGATATCTGCATCCTGCCCCCACCCACCATTAAGGAAACCATGGTAAAATATTTCTCCAAAGCCAACTTCATGCTTCTTAAGACAGAAGTGGTGAACTTCATGACACCCATGCAGATGGACAATACAGTTACGACTGCTGAATCCTACACAAATGCACTCTATAAGCACCTACATGAGTGCATGGATCGTGCTATCCCAAACAGAACCAAGACACTATCCTCCAAATAAAGGAAGCCAATTTGGTGGTCCCCTCTCTACAACTGAAGGAAGAAACTGTTGCAAAAGAGAGTAAAATCTCATGAGTGCAGGAACTCCCTGGTCACCCTCAGTAAGAAGCTGAGATCCCTTATAAGATCCTCCAAAGCAAGCTATGAAAACAAAATTGCCACTGACTCTAAGGGCAACAAAAAAGCATTCTATAGCTTTATCAAGAATCTCAATGGCAACACCCAGATCTGCTCTGAGTTAAAGCACAATGGCAGAAAACGAGATCCCTCAGAACCACTCGTTCTAGCGACTTGAACCTATGTACAACAATAAGGACACGCTGGAGGAATAGATTCCTGTCCCAATGACTCCCCTCACTCTGGAATAGAATCCCAATCCATATTCGACAGAGCTCCTCTCTGAACCTCTTCAAGAGAAATCTTGATGAGTGGATGGATAATCGTAAGTTCAACCCTGGGATCACTTCAGGAGCCCTGTTGACAGAGGTCCAGGTTACTAATCTAATGGGGATGCAAAAGCCATCACTCTGTGGCTAGGCTTATAAATGCCCATGGGCAGATAGCCTAGTACTTACCTATGAACCTATGAACCTATGAAAATTACAGAACCAACTGATATTGCCAACATCCTGGCAGATAGGTTCAGTGCTAACTTTATCCCCCTCTCACCCCCTAAAGGGCCCATATCTATACAGGAAGAATGCAGAGTCCCTGTAATCACATCTATGCAAGTAAAAGCTGCACTCTCCAAAACCAAAAACACAGCATCCATGAGACTGGACAACATCCCAAGCTGCTTTTTACATGAACTTCAGAATGAACAGGCTCCCCATCTAAGCACCACGTTCAATCATAGTCTCACATCAGGCTTTGTGCCCACTGAATGGTGCACAGCAACAGTTATCCCACTCCACAAAGGGGGAGCCACCACTGATCCTGGGAACTATTGCCCTATTAGCCTGATGAACCTGGTCTGCAAGGCCATGGAACGTATAATCATGGAACTCATAAACATAGACATTGGCAACCTCCAAACTCTATACCCCACCCAGTTCGGGTTTGTGAAAGGCAGATCATGCCTCCTGAACCTGATCAACTTCTTTGAGGCAGTCACCAAAACCATAAATGAGGGTAAGGTGGTTCACACACACTATCTTGACCTTGCCAAGGCTTTCGACACCATTCCCCATTCTGGAATTATAGCTAAACTCACTAAACTAGGTATAAATACTTAATTCACAAGATGGGATGCCAACTGGCTCAATGGCAGAACCCACACTGTAAAAGTTGCAGACTCCACATCTGACTTCAAACCAGTGACAAGTGGAGTACCACAGGGTTCAGTCCTGGGACCTCTCCTGTTTGGTATCTACTTCTCTGAAGTACAGGCTAACACAGAAGGCCTCTGGCTAATGAAGTTCATAGATGACTGCAAACTAGGTGCCATAGTCGAGTCTCCAAATGATGTGGACGTCCTACAGAAGGGCCTCACCAAGACAGATGCCTGGTGTCAGAGGCATGGCCTCAAGCTCAATGCCAGAAAGTGCATTGTCATCCCCTTTGGTTAAAACTCTGTACCCATGAACTACCACATAAATGGCAGTCTACTTAACACCGAATGTGTGATAAGAGACCTTGGGACCCAGGTGGACAGTAATCTCTCCTTTTATAATCACATTGCCACAGTAGTCAGGAAATCCTTCTATGTGGCACACCACATCACAAAAGGGTTCTCATCCAGGAAAAAAAGTGGTCATTGTTCCCCTCTATTCGGCACTCATTAGACCCATTGTAGAGTACAATGCCCCTTTTGGAATGTACCTCACAAAACATCTGCAGTAGCTTGAAAGGCCACAGAAGTACCTCACAAAGAGGATTACTGGCCTCAAACAGATGCCCTACACTGACCATCTCAAAAAACTTCCAGCTTTACTCTGTAGCATATCGCCTACTCCAAGGAGATCTCTGCCTAACATATAAAGCTATGTTAAACCCAGAACTGTTGGACATGCTACACCTAAATAAATCCCAATCCCTCCATGCTACATGCTCTAGCTACCTAAACCTTGTCACCACAACAAATAGAACATGCTGGAGGGATAGATTCCTGTCCCAGAGACTTCCCATACTCTGGAACAAGCTACCCATCTATGTCAAGCAAAGTTCCTCATTAGCACTCTTCAAGAAAAATCTTGATGAGTGGATGAGAAATAGGAAATATACCCTGGGATCACTTCTGTGCCTCTGCTCAACAGGGGCACAGAAAATTAACTTTCTTGGGTGGCGTAAGCCAGGGAACCTTGTTGGCTAGGCTTACTTAGGCCCTTGGGCCAGTAGCCTAGTACCTACCTCTGAACCTATGTACTGGAAAGCAGATGACAACTTGGTGAAAAAAAAAGTTGGTAAAGATAAAAGGAATGAAGAGATGGATGGATTGTGTGAGAGAAGATCTGTGACAGTCAGACATGACTGTTGAAGAAGTTAGGAGAGTGGTACTGAATAAAGAGACACCTTGACCTCTTGACCTCATGTAAAAAATGGGGAAAAGGGATGGTAATGATGGTGACTGAGTGGTCGACAAGCTAAGCCATCTAGTATGTCTTTCTACACAAAGAACATTTCCTTCTGAGGAATTTGAGTTGGGCCCTTTGTTCTTTGTGTCTCTAGAAAGTGCTTGTGGTGATATCAGATCAAGTTGTTGATGACTGTGATCAGCGTTAGACTGATCATGCCTATGTTAAACCTAAATATTTTAACATTATACATGGGGGCAGCATTGTGCTAGTAAACATGTTAAAGTTGACAAAGTGAGCATGTTGCTGTGTTGGGTGAGTGTGTATGTAACTGTTATACAAAATAACTGTAACAGGTTAATAAAAAACAGTCCTAGTCTTTTAAGAGTCAGTGTCCTGAAATTTAGTATGGAGCATGGAATGGTATCAAACTGGGACTGAATTAAAATGAAATACCACCAATGCTACAAGAGAACTGGCAAACCTTTAAAGCTGTGAGAATATGTGCAACAGTACCACAAAAAGCTACACCAGTGATTTTACTGTCATGTTGACATGATACTGACACAAATGAGTTGGCAACTGGCATCAAAGAAGGTAAAAAAACCCACTAAAAATTACATTTAGTGCACCCGATCCATTTGAAATTGAACAGACATCAGCACTGCCAACATGGATGCACAGGTTTACAGCTACAAAACTGCAGCAATGTTGGACAAGAAACTACGAGGTTCAGATACACTCCTTACATTACGTTATGGGATGAAAAACTTAACCGACCCTTTGTGCCTTCATGTTTGCTGAAGAGCAGTCTTTAATATCTGAGGCAGTAATAGCAAAGCTAAGTGAACATTTTTGCCCCTAAAGGAAATAGAATACCTGAATCTCCTTTTCCATTCTGTGTTGGTTTAGTTTCTACAATACTTTTTGCTACATTATAAATATAATATTCTCTAGGACTGTTGCTATTCTTCTTAAGGATCTACATCCAAAATCCAACTCTCTGACTATTTCTTCACTTTCCTCATCTCTTGTAGCTTCCTGCTTGTGTTATGTTTAAGAACCTTAACTGTGTAGCTGTAAATATCTTTTCAACTCAGGCAATCCTAAACCATCTGATTCTATTGGAAGGATCAACTTGTCACACTTGACTCTTGCCCTCTTCCTCATCGGAGATAACATCCTTCAACTCTTTCTTCATTACTATCCACAGCTTCCCCTCTAGTTGATAAAAATATGCCTGACGTGATAAAATTAAAGGGACTAATCTGTATCTTGCTCTCCCTATCCATAGACAAGAACTTCCAGTTTCTCATTTTTATTATTTTTTTTAAGTCTCTTCTCACAAATCCGTAGCTGCCATAACAGAATCCGTTTTAACCCATATGCTGCTAAATACTTAATTTTATCATGTCCCCATAAATATGGGTATTGCTGATCCAGTTTATGTGCGTGGGCATAATTTGCAGCTATAGCTTTTGTTTTCCCTTCTTTAATTTTATATTTCAAGAAAACTTGAAACTGTCTCAGAATGTTCCACAACACTGAGATGACCTTTTATGGTTTTATCTGGTACAAAATAATATCATCTGCAAATAAAGACAACTCTTGTTGACTCCAGTACCAATTATATCCTTGAATTTCTGAGCCTCTTATTTTCTTTACCAGTGGTTCTAAATATAACGTAAATAACACAGGAGAAAGAGTGCAACCCTGCCTGGTTCCTCTGTTCAGATGCAACATATCAGGGAGGAATTCTCCCACTTTGAATTTTTCCTCCAGTCCTTCATATATCCTTCAGATTAACATTACTATTGCATCAATGAATGCAGATGCTTCCATTATCCTATCCATAAAATCCTAGTTTACTCCATCAAATGCTTTATCTGCTTCCAGACCCACCAATAACAGCAGTATTTTCTTATATTCTGTTCCAACTGGATCATTATTGTTCTATTAATGTTGCCAAATTTTACACATTGATTTTTATGTCAGTTTTTGCAATATATTTTCTTTTTTAGCCATGATAGACATAAACACTTTATAGCCATTGTTTAAAAGTGAAATTGGGCTATATGAAGCTGGACCAGATAGGTCTTTGCCATCTTTAGGTATTACAGCCATCCTATCTTTTTTTCTAGAATGTTGATGCTTTCTGTCCATTTATTTAGTTCTTTTGTTGATTTATTTTTACATTTGTTAACTGGGATAGTCTGACTGGGCCCAAAGAGCCCTTTTTCAGCAAAGACCTGAGGGGAAAACTTCAGAAAAGTAATTCAAAAATAAGAAATAAACTAACATTTTTTTTTTATTTCAACATTTGTTAACCAGGAAAGTCCAACTTGGAACAAAGCCAATTTTCAGCAGAGGCCCAGGGAGAAATGCTCCAGACATATGTCTTTGTAAAATGGAAGGAAACCAGTGCACACAGAAGAAACCCACATGAATACAGACTCAACACAGAAGGCACTACAGCCAAGAATCAAACCAGAGAACCTCTTGCTGTGAGGCAACAACCCTACCAGTGCACCACTGTACCATCTATTCAAGTTATATGATACTTAACAGTACAAAAACAGAGAAAGAGAAGATACAATGTGGATATTTACAAGGCAAAAGTACAGTATTTGTACTGTATAAGACAATGGAGTAGCAATATGTTTGAGAAATTTGGTTAGCATTACGTTATATACAAGGAAAATAGCAATGCCTAAAATAATAAAAAAATGTAATATACAATTCAGATTAACATCATGACATACTGCAACAAAGATGCATTTAGAATAGAGTTTAACAAAAACTTTAAGATCTTAATCACGTTCTACCCTTTTAGCTTCCAAACTTCCATATGGGTACTATCTATTCATTGAGACTTTCCTGCAGATTGGTCAAACATCACAATTGTTATTGTGTTTCCTCCTGTCTTAACTGTTAACTGCTAAACATCATCTATATCTAACCTGAGTATATTTAAGTCTTCCATAAATATTTCTATTTGAAATTTTTCTTGATGTCTCTATGTTTCTGCTTTATATACATTTTCATAAAATTTCTAAAATATCTCTAATACCTCTGCAGGGTTTCCCATTATTTTTCTTGCTATAAGCCCCTAAGGTTGTCAACAATATGTCATTGTGCTAAATGTTTTTGTGTTCTGGAGTTATTACCAAAAAATAGCTGCTTAATAGCAATTTTTCTAAATGTATGTATATTATCCAGGTACTCCCTTATTTTCTCTTTTGCACTCTGCAGTGTCTCTTCTTGTTCTGTGAGTTTCCCTTAATCTGGAATACCTACCTTAACCTTTGTCAGCCCCACTAAACAATCCTTGTTACTTCTTAACCATATGTCTTTTTTTTATTTATACCATATTTTAAACTTAATTTTCATTTTAGCCCACTCACTAGCTATAACTTTTGAAGAACTTTGTATCTTCCCTAATAACTCCTAAAAAAATTCCACTGCCCATTCATTACTCTTCAATTTTATCTTAGTTATTATTGGTACATGATCTGAAATAATTATTGGATGCATATTAAACCTCTTAATTAAATACAAATGTTCCTTTGAAATATAATTTTTATTGAGTCTAGCCCATTTATTGTACCTTGGAGAATAATAGGTAAATTCTCTCTGTGTTCTTACTACTAAATTCTCATCTTCCATACCAAATATTTTAAGAAATTTCTTCAGAATTCTACCCTATTTTGTTATATAGTCTCTTATAGCCCCCCCCCCCCCAGATACATCCTCCCTTTTGCAAATCAAATTCCAGTCCCCTTTTAGGTGGAATATAAACATATGCCAGTGAAATCATATCCCCTTGCTACCAGAAATCTATCATTATTATCTTTTTTCCCTCTTCTACCAATATTGGAACTCTTCTAGCAATTAGTACAAGTACTCCTCTTTTCCTTTGTCCCTCATACTCTGCTGAATATCAATCTCAAAATTATGTTTGAATAAATTCACATGCTTAGTTCTTCCCAAATGTGTCTGCAATAGCATTGCTATTTGCATTCTGCATTTTTTTAATATAATTCAATACTCTTTCCTTTTTGTCTAAACCTGTGAGACCATTCACATTCCATGATAATATGGAAAGTGTCACCATTATTATGAGGTTATTATTCCCACCTATTATACATGGCAGCTTTTTAGATGTTTATTTACAGCTTTTGTGATACATGCTCTCAATATGGTTTTGCAGGTTGATCTTTTATACAATTGTTTCTTTACTTTCCATTTGAAACTATGTCACATTTTACAAGACTTTTTTATATTAATAAAAACTTTTAAAAAACCTCCCCAGAACATGTCCATAACATATTAACTTAGCACAAATATACAAAATTATGAACATCTTCAAATAATGAAGATTAACCCTCCCAACAATTTTCCCAAACAGACATCTGCAAACAGAAAGATAGATTTGGTAAAATTATATATTTTCTGAAGGATAAAAAGTCTGAAACTCAAACTGTCTTTCAATATTTAGTATTATTAAATGACTTCAATCCTCAACAATTTGCCCAATAATCACACATTTTATGAGGAACAGACTAAAAATAAAAGGCAAAAATCAGGATATTCTGCAAAAAATCTGGACAGTTTAGAGGTATGCATGTTACTGCCTGTGCTCCTACTTACACTAATTGCTGTCTGTTCTTGTTTTATCTTTGCTCCCCCTTCAAATATGCAAAACAATGTGCATGCTTTCAGAAAACATTAACTTTTAGCTTCAAAGAAACCAATGATCTGGCTTTTCATTGCCCTATAATTAGTATGTCTCATAGAAACATAAGAAAAATGTAGCTCTCAATTGCAGGCTTCTAATATTATGCTGAGCATTTATTGCTAAAGAAAAACCTTTCATTACATTCAGTGTTCTCTTATTTACTTGTTTCAACTTGAAACATGTTATTAGACTGAGCCAAGATTTTAATCCAGACATTCACCTATGCAAAAGTAAGAGAAATCATAGCTCTATATATATTATACTCTGTGTACTTTTGCATCCCACCGCCCACCTCAAAAACCCATGATTATAACCTATTAATTTATACATGCTTTTGTCCAGCCTTTTTTTTATTTTTGCATTGTAATACCAACATTTCTTAATATTTAAAAAGAAGAAAGAAAAACAGCATCTGTTTACATTAGTATCTTTATTACATATAAAAATATCTGAAAATGCTTTACTATATGACATGTAATTTATATCATGAAAGGTTTTATAGAAATACTGTTAAAAACAAAAATTGTTTTACTTACAGTTATCTATTTAATTTCTCTTCCCTTTCCCTTAGTGTCCTTCCAAACATTAATGGCATGACGTGAGACAAAAACCTCTCAGTCCTCCCACATGTTTAACAAAGTTAAAAGTTCATTCTTTCCACTTTTTCTTGACCAGCCATATTTCACAAATGTGACTGATGCTTTGTAGTTTCACATTTATTCATTAATTTCCATGTCGCTGGTCTTCTTCCTGTCCATCTACATCTCCCAACTCCAGACTCTATTTCAATTCCAAGGTACTCCCAATTCTTCTAGTCAACTCCTGTGCTTTTCTCTGTCCCTCAAACACTTTCCTTTAGAACACTGGAAAAACTTTTACTGGCAAAATCTCTTTATGAGCTTTATTATCAAAAGAATGAGAAGCAGAGCCCTATGCTGCTTGATAGCTCCCTTTTTGGTTGAACAAACTTTTTTATTTCCACCTTAGCCTGGTCTGTATCAAAATTGAGTTTGATCTTCCAGGAAAAATATTCTGAAGACAGTTGGATACAGCAGCTTAAATCTCACACCAGCCTCTTGACAGTCCATGATTGTTGGAATAAATTTGTTTTTCTTCTGCCTGGTATACAGTGAATAATCATTTTCCACAAACACTCTGCTATCTATGACTTCTAATACTTTGCTCTTCTGACACAGTTTTGTCAGGATCAGCTCTTTCTGCTGGTAAGATCACAATATTACCAATACAGGTATGGGCTGCTTTCTCATGGCCTGGTTTTGAGCAAACTCACAAGGTGCCTTTTCAGTTAAAAAATCCTTCTGTGGAATACCAGTCCAATTGCTTGTTTGCACCTTCACAAAATTAATATATTCTGTTCCATCCAGTTTCTCTAGTACAGCAGAAAATATCAGGTTTTCCCTGCATGCTTTGCCCTCTAATTCTATAATTTTTGAAACATCTCTTCTTGAGCAGTCTCATACTCAAGTAATCAAGTGGCTTTGAGTAATACAGAGAACACAGCGAGTGTTTTAAAAACACTTGTTTGATATATTGAATGAACCTCAGACACACCATAAACTTTAAACGCACTACCAACGCACTGTTAGCTTTACAATGTTTTTCTTTTGAATGAAATACCAAACTTCTTCAGAAACAAGTCTTGGCTGTTCCTTACTGATTTAAAACTTTACCTATTACATCACATGGCCACTTCTAATTAATTAATTCCTTCTTGAAGGGTCTTTCCTTTGTAAAGTCTCTTTACGGTTTGTACCATTCAAGTTGTAATATGATTAAATATAATCTTGTAACATGTTTAAAATACATAAGGCGCATAAAGTAAATACAGTTAATAAAAGTTACAAAACTGAAACATTTTATACAAATGATTCTACAAAAAACTATGTATAAAAACATATTGTCTATAACTTATAAATAACTTATAAAGTTAAAAATCTTTTAATAACTATATGAAAATGTTAAAATTATTACCTGTAACTGTAGAGATGAAACTCTCTTTGATACTAAATGCATTCAAGGAGTATGTGACTATGTGTGTAGCAGTAAAATAATTTTATACTGCAACCTTTTCATTTTTAGTTCATCTAAATCACCTTAAGAGGCTTCTGAGCTTTAAAATACATGCTATAGAATGTATTTCATTTAAACCTGGTGGGCTGCACGAGTCTAACCTAAACTGCCAGATTAACTCTTGTTTTTTTTCTAATAATAGCTTAATACAGCCACCTCTGGGGATGTTACCATTTGCTTGTGATGTTACTTGTGCTATCACCTTGAACTTAAAGTTGTGGAAGGGGTGCTCCTCATAATGTCTTGCTAGTGCATTTTCCATTCTCTTTTTATTGATTGCGTAGGTGTGTTCGTAAATTCTGTCTCGTAGTCTATGGTCAGTTTTACCCATGTAGAATACTGGGCAATACTGACACTGAGCCAAGCAGACTACAGACTTAGAATTACAGTTGAATTTGTCAATGAGGCAGTAGTTCTTGTTTCTTATCGTAATTTTTTTTACCTATTTGAATATATTTACAATAACTACAAGTAGCACATCTATACATCCCTGCGTTACCTTTTAAGAAGGAATTAATTAATTAGAAGTGGCAATGTGATGTAATAGGTAAAGTTTTAAATCAGTAAGGAACAGAAAGGACTTGTTTCTGAAGAAGTTTGGTATTTCATTCAAACGAAAAATGTTGTAAAGCTAACAGTGTGTTGGTAATGCGTTTAAAGTTTATGGTGGTTCCAAGGTTCGTTCAATATATCAAACAAGTGTTTTTAAAACATTTGCTGTGTTCTCTGTTTTACCCGAAGCCACTTGTTTACTTCACATTCTTCGGTCAAGTTCATTTTTTACTTTACTTGGTTTAATGGCAACAGGAAATCTCAGCAGCACAGCCGCATCTCCCATACGAGATGACATAGAAATGGGAAATTTAAATGGGAAATTTAACTCAATTATTTGAAGTTAAGAACAAATGCTTTGAGAGCCTAACCTTGAGGGTTGAACGGCTTTCTCAACCCTTGAGACAAGATACTGACTGTCCAACTGTTGGAACGAGGGGTATGGACAACAACAAGAATAATAAAAACAAAAACAAAAACAACTCTGAGAGTATGGTACTCAAATAATTTATAGAGAGTGAGCAACAAGTTATGGCTGCGGGAACAAACACTACAAGGGATGCTATGATTAACAACAGATCAATGGATTCCCCATCATGGAGACAAACTACCTTGGGGCTTATTGGATCACAGGATATTCTTAGTTGGCTAAACGAACAACCAACCATTCTTGGCCAACATAGGAATGATACTCCTGGGGGTTTGGTAATGTTAACAACATTAGTACAAATTTAAAAATATTCGATACTAAGCTATTTAAAGTTAAAAAAAAACTGCAATTGGAAAGTAACTATTTTGAAGCTTGTATTAAAGATAAAATAGTGCCAAAAGTACTTAGGTTTTAGCAATACCCTACTGGCCTGGAAACGGGTTCAGATTTTTGCAATGAGTTAACTGAGCTTTTTAACAATCAAGGGCTGGATCTACTGAGATTAATGTCAAAACATTATCAGATCCAGACTGACAAGTTAATTAATGAAGCAACAGACCTTGATAGAATTATCTAGACAGATGTAGCATTTGAGAGATACCAGTTTGAGTATAATAGAACTTTTACTAGTATTTCACAACAACTAGAGAAATTAAAGGAAGTTAAAACTAAAAAACTGCAAAGGGATGCTAAGGTTTGCACAGAAGGTAATGCTTATCCTAAATCACCTACCTCACAGTCCAGACATACTACTGGAGGTAATTGGCAACCAACAGAGGTGACCTGTAGTCAAATGGAAGATAGACAAGGAGATGAGAGGACACCCATGTCAGGTCAACCCTATAATAAGCTTTTACAGATGACAACATTGAGAGGAATGTAATCCATGATGGGGACAATCTTCGAGAACAACAAAACCAACTTAACAACCAGTACCAACAGCAGCAAAAAAACTACCAGGGCAGGAAGGGGAGGAGGTGGAGCATGAACACAGTGAAAACCAAGAGGAATTACAACAACCGGAGCAACAAGAAGAAGTAACGTTAGACTGTGGACAAACAGATTTCCATTACAAACTATCACCTTGCAGGGTATTTACAAATATAAAAGGTGATTTTAAAATTTATAACTACACGGAATATGACACTGATGAAAAACTTATTGAACTGTTTGCAAAAGGTCTGACTTTTATACCCTCGAACAAGGGTGATTTACCTGAATTATTGATTGATTTTAAATTATTTGTTAGAAAGCTGAATTTGGCTGTACTATTAGGGAACAATGGGCACTGTAATCGTGAATTTAGGATTGCAAGTACTTTTAATCCACCAATTCACCCATTGATAAATGTTTTTGATTACATGTGTGAATTAGAGTTAGTTTAACAGTAGACCTAAAAAGACCAACAACAGTAATATGTCCCTCAATGAAGGAATGTTATTATTAGAGTTTAGGAGCCTCCCAGTACGTATTATGAAACCCCTCAAGGGGGGAGGCGTGGTAGTAATGACTAAAAGGCATTACTTGGAGAAAATGAGGAGCTTATTATAATTAGAAACTTACATGGAGGTGAGTTTAAACGAGTTGAACACAGCCTACAATAGGATAAGAATGTATATAAGTGACTTATTCATTGATAGCCTATTAGACATTGAAATAAACAATTTCCTGTCAATGCCATCACCTAAGTTACCCACTTTATTCGGAGTCCCAAAAATCCATAAGGGCACCATAGACCCACCAATGAGAGCCCTGGTGGATTGCCAGACAGTCGATTGCATACCCATGTGCCAAGGTCATAGATTCAATACTCAAAAAATATGTGAGTAAAGAAGAACAAATCTGTAAAGATTCATGGACATTCCTTGAACAGATAAACCTATTAGAGTTTGATAAGGAATGCGATTTTTTAACAGTGGATGTTTGTGATCTATATTCATCCATCCCACAGGACCTAGGCACAGAATGGGTAATCGAACTGTTAAGGTGAAAGGGTGCCCCAGAAATAGAACAAAGGCTAATAGAAGAACTATTGGGAATAGTCTTAAAAACAACTTTGTCAGTTTTGACAACAATTTGTACTTACAAAAAATCGGGGTAGCCATGGGGTCCCCATGTGCGGCAAGTTTTTCGAATTTGGTGATGGCATTTTGGGAACAAAATTTTGTGTTGAGTAGTATACACAAAGAAAAAAATCACATTTTACACTAGATTCTTGGACGATATTTTTCTGATTATTAAGGGGGACAGGTCGGAGGCAAATAACATTGCTGAATATTTTAACCATACTACTAGCGTTCTAAAATTCACTAGTGACTACCAGGAAGAAACAATAACATATTTAGATATTGAATTATTTAAAGACCTTAAAGAAAACAGATATACAGCCAAGATATTCAGAAAAGATACCTACTCGAATTCATTCCTGCATTTTACTAGCTTGCACACCTTCCACCAAAAAAAGTCAGTAGTAAAAGGACAGGTGGTGCGAATGATTACTAGGGACATAGATTTTAGAGTAGAATGTGAAAACCTTAAAAGAATGTTCCTTCAGAGTGGGTATCCCTTGTATTTATTGGTTAACATTATCTCAGAGGTCCAACTGAAAAGGGAAAATGGAATGTATAAGCCAATTTTGATTAAGGAGACCAGGACTGTCGTTATAGATGAGGGAAAAAATAGGATACAACACTCTTTGATCGACGTGGGTGCAATCCACCTAGACGATGGTAGTGATAGTAGTCCTTTTGCTTGTACCTTTGTGTTAACATTTAACCTTGAAGCAAATGAAATATTAAAAATTATAAGAAAATATTGGCACCTATTTACTACTGATAAAGATATATAACAAAGAGTAGGGGATAGACCAGTCACAACCTTTAGAAAGGGTAAGAGTTTGAAAAACATTATAGAAACACCTATGAGGTTTATAAAAGCTAATGCAGGGATGTATAAGTGTGATACTTGTAGTTATTGTAAATATATTTAAATAGGTAAAAAATTTACGATAAGAAACAAGAACTACTGCCGCATTGACAAATTCAACTTTAATTCTAAATCCGTGGACTACTTTGCTCAGTGTCAGTATTACCCGGCGTTCTACATGGGTAAAACTGACCGTAGACTACGAGATAGAATTTACGAACATACCTACATAATCAATAAAAAGAGAATGGAAAATGCACTAGCAAGACATTGTGTGGAGCACCCCTTCCACAACTTTAAGTTCAAGGTTATAGCACAAGTAATATCACAAGCAAATAGTAACATTCCCAGAGGTGGCTGTATTAAGCTATTATTAGAAAAGTAAGAGTTAATCTGGCAGCTTAGGTTAGACTCGTGCAGCCCACCAGGTTTAAATGAAATACATTCTATAGCATGTATTTTAAAGCTCAGAAGCCTCTTAAGGTGATTTAGATTAACTAAAAATGAGAAATTTGCAGTATAAAGCTTTTTTACTGCTATACGCATAGTTACATACCCCTTGAATGTATTTAGTATCAAAGAGATTTTCATCTCTACAGTTACTGATAATATATTTAACATTTTCATAGTTATTACAATATTTTTAACTTATTTATAAGTTATAGACAATATTTTTGTTTGTTTTTATACATAGTTTTTAGTAGAATCATTTGTATAAAATTTTTCAGTTTATAAATTTTATTAACTCTATTTACTTTATGCACCTTATGTACTTTAAACATGTTACAAGATTATATTTAATCGTAATACAACTTGAGTGGTACAAACCATAAAGAGACTTTACAATAGGAAAGATCCTTTAAGAAGGAATTAATTAATTAGAAGTGACCATGTAATGTAATAGGTAAAGTTTTAAATCAGTAAGGAACAGCCAGGAATTGTTTCTGAAGAAGTTTGGTATTTCATTCAAACGAATAACGTTGTAAAGCTAACAGTGTGTTGGTAGTGCGTTTAAAGTTTATGGTGTGTCCGAGGTTCATTCAATATATCAAACAAGTGTTTTTAAAACACTCGCTGTGTTCTCTGTATTACCCAAAGCCACTTGTTTACTTCACGTTGTTCGGTCAAGTTAATCTTTTAGTCTCATACTCAGCCAGCTGTTTCTTCATTTTGACCTCGGAGTTTTGCAGGTTTATTAGTTCTTCTGAATATCTGTTTAAAGTTTCTTCCATTTTTCCAGGTCTTGATATACTCCTTCAATGTTTTATTTATTGTTATCATCTATAAGCACATCTAACTTATTGTTTCCCCCTTTACCCAAGTTGGAGCTTGAACTTCTTTTTGCTGAACAGCTGTAGGATTCAGTGTTTTCTCTTCACCTTTTCTAGCTGATTTTTTTTTCAGGCTATCTTAGTTTCTTGTATGCTAGCATCCAGGTAGTATACTTATTAACCAGAAACTGAATTACTGAAAGTAATGGAGTTTCTGGCCTTTATCTCTCAGTTTCTTTTTTTCACTCTGGGAGAGCTGAAGTTAAGCCACTGATGAGTGTATAGCCATCTTGGAAGTCCCTTACATAACTACCAAGTTAACCAGAACAAGGATTTTTTTTTCCAATGTCAGAGATTTTTTTTTTAGCAAATATCCCTTGGTCCAAACAATAGAAAACTGTTTATGTTTATGTTTCTAATGGGAAGACTGTGTTTCCACTGGTTAACCTTCAGAATTATTTCAACATGACATGAGTATACTCCTCAAGGACCACAAGAGCATGGCAGTCATGATGCAAGAAATTTTCTTTTTTGGGTCTGACAAAGAGTCACATAGGCAATAGCCTCAAGACAATGCTTCAATCCACATAAGTCACAGGTTCACACTAAATAACAAAAAGTGCTATTTTGGCAAGACTGAAATTCATTGTTTCAGATGTCACTTTAGTGGAGATAACATCCATTTAGTTTCAGATAAAGTAAAAGCTGTAACTAAGTTATAAAATCCAGGGAATGCCATGGAACTCTTGACAAATATTTGGAATGGCAAACTATCCAGGCAAATTCATACTTACATGATTTAGTGATGCTTCATTGTCTAACAGAAGTGCTGAAGAAAGACACAGCAAGGATATGGGTGATGCCACAGAACAAGCTTTCAAAAGGGTTAAGTCTATGTTAGTATCCTTGCCTATACTTGCTTATTATGATGTCACTAAACTAATCTTGATTATTGCAGATGTTAGCAACTATGTTTTCAGAACAGCTTTATTGCAGGTTTCAGCTTCAGAGTATTAACAAAGACTCTCTCTCTTTCGGCTTTTCCCAGTTAGGGGTCACCACAGCAGATCACCTTTTCCACTCATGATTGGCAGTGGAGTTTTATGGTGTCGAGTTGCCAACCCGGCACTCAACCTTCCACGGAAGGCACACACACACAAGCACTTACACCTAGGGCCAATTTTAGAGTGTACAATCCACTTGCAGCATGTCTTTGACTGAAGCTATATATACCCACATAAAAATTAATGCCTAGCAGGAATATGGGCATGTACATGCTTTTGAAGTTGCCCACTGGGTCTAGACAGTTTTCAGGCAGAAACAGGTCATAAAGCACTGGCACTGATAATCAGCTTGATGATTTTGAAAAAGTTCCTCTAAGATGTTAAAGTCTAATAATAAGGCTCTGATGATTTAATGGAAAAAGCAAGACAGAGTAGAGTATCCACATCATTTGGGGATTAAATAATGGCTCCCAGCTTGCAGTCATCTGCGAACTTTGTTAGCCAGAGTCCCTTAGTGTTGGCCTGTACTTCAGCAAAGTAGATGTCAAACAAGAGCAGTCCCAGGACTGAACCCTGAGGTATTCCACTTGTCACTTGTCTGGAGTTAGATTTGGAGTTGGCTACTTTTACAGTGTGGGTTCTATCAGTAAGCCAGTTAGCAACCCATTGGGTGATGTAGGGATTAATTCCCAGCTTAGTAAGTTTATCTATGATTCCAGAGTGGGGGATGGTGTCAAACACCTTGGCAAGGTCTAAATAGGCTCTGTGGACCACCTTACCCTTGTCCATGGCTCTGGAGACTGATTCAAAGAAGTCAATCAGGTTCAGGAGACAAGATCGGCCCTTCACAAACCCAAACTGGGTGGTGTCCAGTTTTTGAAGGTTGCCAATGTCTTTGTTTATAAGTTCCATGATAATACGCTCCATGGCCTTGCAGATAAGGCTCATCAGACTGATGGGATGATAGTTTCCTGGACCCAAGGTGGATCCCCCCTTGTGGAGTGGGATAACTGTAGCTCTGCGCCACTCATTGGGCATGAAACCTGAGGTGAGGCTATGATTAAACATGACACTTAGGTGAGGTGCCAGTTCATATTGTAGTTCATGTAGTACACAGCCTGGGATGTCATCTGGTCCCATGGATGCTGTATTCTTAGCTTTTGAGAGTGCATTTTTTACCTGTGTGGCCATTATTACCGGAATTTGGCAATCTTCCAGTACTGAGATGGGCCATTTAGGGGGTGAGAGCAGGGTGAAGTTGGCACTGAATCGATCTGCCAGGATATTGGCAATATCCTTGGGATCAGTATATTTAATGCCATTCTGTTTTAGCTCAGAGCAGATCTGAGCATTGCCATTTAGATTATTGACATAGTTATAGAATGCCTTGTGGTTGTTTTTGGAATCTTTGGCAATTTTATTTTTGTAACTAACTTTGGAGTGGCACACAGCTACAGTTATCCTGCTCCACAAGGGAGGATCCACCTTGGATCCTGGGAACTACCGTCCCATCAGTCTGACAAGCCTGATCTGCAAGGGCATGGAATGCATTATCATGGAACTTATAAGCAAAGACATTGGCAACCTTCAAACACTGGACCCCACCCATTTTGGGTTTGTGAAGGACCGATCTTGTCTCCTGAATCTGATTGACTTTTTCAAATCAGTCTCCAGAGCTGTGGACGAGGGTAAGGTAGTCCACACAGCCTATCTGGACCTCGCCAAGGCCTTTGGCACCATCCCCCACTCTGGAATCATAGATAAACTTACTAAGCTGGGCATAAATCCCTACGTCACTCGATGGGCTGCCAACTGGCTTACTGACAGAACCCACACTGTAAAAGTGGCTGACTCCAAATCCAGCTCCAGACAACTGACATGTGGAGTACCTCAGGGTTCAGTCCTGGGACCACTCTTGTTTGGCATCTACGTCTCTGAAGTACAGGCCAACACTAAGGGACTCTGGCTAACAAAGTTTGCAGATGACTGCAAACTGGGAGCCATTATTGAATCCCCAAATGATGTGGATATTCTACAAAAAGGCCTTACAGAAACAGATGCCTGATGCCAGAGCCATGGGCTCAAGCTTAATGCCAAGAAATGTATAGGTATCCCCTTTGGAAAAAAAACATGTACCCATGAATTACCACATAGGTGGCAGGATGCTAAACATCGAAAGTGTGATGAAAGACTTAGGGACATAGATGGACAGTAGTCTCACTTCTGATAACCACATTGCTACAACAGTCAGGAAATCCTTCTATGTGGCACACCTCATCACTAAGGGCTTTTCATCCAGAAAAAAGGAGGTCATTATCCCACTGTACTCTTCCCTCATTAGACGTATTATAGAGTATAATTTCCCATTTGGTATGTACCTCACAAGACATCTGCAACAGCTGTAAAGGCCACAGAAATACCTCACTAAAAGAATCACAGGCCTAAATCAGATGCCATATGCTGACCGTCTAAAAAACCTCCAGCTATACTCTGTGGCATATCGTCTACTCAGAGGCAATCTCTGCTTAACATACAAGGCCATGTCAAACCCTGAGCTGTTGGACATGCTCCACATAATGAAATCCCAATCCCTCAGAGCCACACGCTTCAGGGATCTAAACCTTGTCATCACAATGAACAAAACATGCTGGAGGAATAGGTTCCTGACCCAGAGACTCCCCATACTCTGGAATAGACTGCCCATACATGTCAAGCAGAGTGCCTCATTGGCCCTCTTTAAAAGGAACCTTGATGATTGGATGGCAGATAGGAAATTCACCCAAGGGATCATGTCAGTCACCCTGCTAGACAGGGGCCCAGAGAAGTAAATACTGTAGGAAGAAATGTCCAGGGAATTGTTATGGCTAGGCTTGCATAGGCCCTAGGGCCAATAGCCTAGTACCAACCTATGCACCTATGAAACTATGGTATTGCAGGGGTGCTCTCTGGAGCCTTGAACCAGGTCTCAGTTACTGCACAGATATCGATGTTCTCCATTTTTAGGAGTGCCTTGAGAGAGTGCATTTTGAGGTTTAGACTTCTAGCATTGAGTAGCATTACCTTCAGATTTTGCCTGCTTGTACCTGTCATGGCGGTGGTTTTGTCCTTTGAACGTTACCTTAAAAAGGCACTATAGGGGTGGCAAGAGCCTTAGCCAGTAACCTGAATCCCAGGGGCGACAGGTCAGACCATCTCTGGCAAAGCATCGTGGTCTGTCGATCATGAAGTCCCAGGCAGACAGATACTGGATCCCCTTTGAATGACACCAGAAGCTTAGCCAATTGTTGAAGTCAATCATTTTGCCCTTATATTGTGGTATCATTCTGGGTGAAGGCAGGATGCTACTCAGGGCTAGGGTCATACTTGCCTGGGCCACATGATCCGAGAGCTCTTCCATGTCTCTTTTCATGTAGTGCAGGGAGGTACGTCTCAAGTCATTCACTCCAACATGGACAATGACAGAGTCATATTTGTACTTGTTGTGGAGTGACTTCAGTGCATGCATTATGTGGTGGATCCTGGCACCCGACAGACAGCTGACTGTAATTTTCTCCTTGTTCAACCTGGTGAGTGGGACATCAGTGTGCCAGACTATAGAGTCACCTATGACTAAAATATTAGGTACGTTGCCTTGCCTTAGGGGCTGTTTCTGGGTGGCACACTGGTGTTGTGACACTTTGGTTGTGCTTGGTGTTTGTTTGCGTTTCAGCTTCAGAGGTCCTTGTTGCTTGGGCAGGTTACAGTTAAGGGCCTCTGCATATGTGAATTTAGTGTTGCTATATGTGGGTGTTGGTGGTGTGGGTTTAGAATGGCTATGTGTTGCTTGAGGTGTAGTGTTGGGTGTTAACCTTCTCCTCTTGACTGTCTAGCACAATCTTGGGTGGAGAGAGCTTTGCTTCCATTTTGGCTATGTAAGTGCATCTCTCACAGGTTGTAGTGTTGGGTGGTAGGAGGAGAGGGTTGTCTGTGTACATGAGGCAATTGCTGCGTTACCCCAGTAAGTACAGATTCACCAGGTGGATAGGAGAAATCACCAGAAGCTGACCCTTGGACATGCCTCGTTTGGTGCTTTTTTTTTTTTTTTTTTTTTTGTAAAGTACAGGAGCTGTTTTCCCTTACCTTAGCAAGGTACTTTGTAATTATAGGCTGTTTAGTGCCTACTATTAATTTCTCCTTATTAACAAGGAGAATTGAGTGCTTGTATCAGTTTAAGGCTTCCTATTGCTTTCCAGCAGTTATTAGAGCAAGTGCTAGTCACAGGGATGCTTAAAGGTAAGATGAAAAAAATGCACACTGCAGTGTGCACTAGAGAAGTTAGATGTGAAAGTAGGTAACTTAAGTTTTATCTGTTTAAAAAGTTAAGGTTTAGTGGAGAGTTACTATTTTTAAAACAGTAAGATGGATTGAAAGGGGTGGTCACTTTTGTATTCTGGTACTATGGAATACAGTAGGATGGCCAATAAATTTAAATAGTTGAAAGGGAGGGATTTCAAAAATGATGCTTTTGTGATTACTCACACAAGCCAGAGAAAATAGAGAGGAAATGAGATATATGGTCAGATTAACATAAGTGGCAGGCAACTAGAAAGACAGTGGTGTATAACAAGACAACTGTAACTGGGTGGGAGGGCAGGAAAAAATGTCTGCCTGACTCAAAAGAGACAGAGCTGTGGTCTCTTTTGAAGTTTTAATGTGCTGTTAAAGCAGAATGCAAGTAAAACACAAGGTAAAGAAAACAAACCACAATATTCAAAATATAAAAAGGCAATAAAGTAATACAAAATACAAAAAAATAAAAGCAAACTAACCTTTCCTTCACAGCAAAGTGTAGCAGAGTCTGGATGAGCCTTTCTGGCAAAGCTCTGAAATGTTTTATTTTACCCCTTAAATAGAAGGTTTAGTTCCTAGCTCCACCCCCTCAGTTCACAAATGATTAACCTTAAGTGACCTCTTCTACTTTATGAATAAGTCCTTAATTGATCAGTTCTAATTTCTGCCTGACTCAGTTCTAATTTCTGCCTGACTCAGAAGAGATAGAGCTGTGGTCTCTTTTGAAGTTTTAATATGCTGTTAAAGCAGAATGCAAGTAAAACACAAGGTAAAGAAAACAACACACAGTTTTCAAAATATAAAAAGACAATAAAGTAATACAAAATACAAAAAAATAAAAGCAAACTAACCTTTCCTTCACAGCAAAGTGTAGCAGAGTCTGGATGAGCCTTTCTGTAAAAAAAATGTGTTAAGAGTACAAAGGATTCATTTGGTATCAGAAGCAGATTGTGTTGTAATGGCAGGGTTTTCAGACACAATTTGCTACAATAGTCATGCTGCATCTTAAAGAGGCATGTTGCTTGGAAGTGATATATTAACTGAAAGCAATATATTGCCCAGGAGAGATAGATATGTTAACCAGTATTGACTTTTTACTAAAACAAGGCCCTCACATCTGCAACTTGCAATACTTACTTCCCAATGGCATAACTGCTGAAAGCAAAGTGAGGTCAGACTGTTAAAAAATAATTTTCTGTCTTGGGGAAATGTAACTTGTTTTAAAGTAATGTCAAATGCTTCTATTACCAAATGTTTTGAAATGGAACGTACATGCATGCATATGTTTTAATATACAAGTGTGTAAATGATACTACCGCCTCAAAGGAGGAGGGATATGGTGATATCAGATAACTGTGACTGGTGTTTGAGTATGTGTTTTAAACCTAAAGCTTTTAACCCATGATGCATGAGGGCAGTATTATGCTGGTAGCCATTGTTGAGTTGAATAGAAACCTGACAGGATGTGCATGTTTTGAATGTAAAACTGCAATGAAAAATAAATCCAATTAATTAATATACACCACTCCTAGCCTGCCAAATGGCTGGCGTCCTGAAATACAGCATGGGGTAAGATAGATCTTACCTTTATCCTGATGTAAGTCTCAATTCTCAGATTACTGTAACATTGTTTCCTTGGTTTCTTGCATAGGTACATAGATTCATACATTAGTACTAGGCTAACTGCCCTTGTGGGCCATTTTAAACCTAGGCAATTATCCCATGTAAGAATCAAACTCTGCACCTTGTGTCTATAAGGTAAGCACCTTAACCATTATACCAACATCCCATATGACCTCTGATATAGAAACTCCACTTGCAATAAGAGGTCTGTAAAGTGGATCTTCCCTATTTTATGGGGTTTGTGAATCCCCAAAAAAAGTAATTTGGGGTGAGGAGTGTTTAAATATTCAAAAAAGTTTTCACTAATAATTATATCAGAGGCTACTGCCATATACTTAGATTTTGTTCTGCAGACTCTTGGTGAAAAGAACTCATCTTTTATTTTAGATTCACTTGATTTTTTTAAGAAAAATAAAAGACGTCTATGTGAATGAACAAAGCATATTGGTAACTACTGATGTTGAAGCCCTATACATTGTTTTACCACACATGTCCTGTATTGAAGCTACAGAGGCTTATAGCAGAAATAACAATGCTACACAAGGGCAAACTGAATGCTTGGGAAAGCTAACAGACTCAGTGTTGAGCTACTTTCACTTTCAATGGCCAGGCTCCGTGAGAGGCTTGACTGGTGCCGAGTGTCATTGCAGTCAGTAGGAATGTTAATGGGAAGCATGTTTATTTGTGTTACTTTCAACAAACAGGTAATATATGATAGAAGGCTGCTTTTGTTAAAGGAACACTTACTTGGTGACATGCATCAAAAGTGTATTTTGTGGATTGCTGTGGTGTTACATTTTGGAAAGAAGGCCACTTCTAGTCCCATTTAATATGAGGTAATTGAGTTTCTCTTGAAGGCTTTCAAATGCGTTTTTCAGACTTAGGAATATTGTTTACTCTGCTGATTATAATTGTTTTTGATAGTTCACGGAGTGGCCTTCAGTTTTTTCAGAAAATAGTTTAAAATATTTAAATATTGAAATTGTTTTTGCTGTTTATGAAATTTAGTTTTGTTTCATGTGTAGTGGCTTACCTTAATAATGTTATTTCCAGTCTTATCGCTGCAGAATCAAATGTTTTGAAATAAGTATAATTTGTAAATGAATTGTAATTATTGTTCTTCTAATGTGTGGAATATTGTATAGTGGGTTGTGATATTCCTTAATGTGGGTGCAGCTTTATGTGATATTTTCTTGTTTCAGTGTTTTTTTTTTTTGATAGGGGGTATAGTTTATATTCGTGACTGAGTGCGTTTGTGCCTTGAGCCTGCATTTCACGAGTTAGCGGGTTCAAGCTAAGCCTTAATATATGTGAGCTGGTGATGTTAGTCTGTATGTGAGTTCTGGAAGATTCATTTTTGCAACTGGGTTTGTGCGGCTTTCTGGCATTACTAAACATGCGAAAGTTAACTTTTTTTTCTCTTGTAACATTCTTTAACCAGATTATATTACTGTAAACACAGACTCCATTCTTTAACCAGATTATATTACTGTAAACACAGACTCCATCTCCAACACAGTTGATGCAGTACATAATAGTGGAAGCGTTTGGTGTTAAGTTTATGAAATGCATAGTATTTCTATTTACAGTTTTAATATTAAAGATAAAATTACTTAAAGAGAAATTAAATTTCTCTCTGTGGTACGCATTATGCAAGCATTTTGATTTACAAATATTGACATTTTGAAGGTATAAGTTGGGGCAAGGATGTATAAAGATAATACTCGTTGAACCACACTTTAAGGAAGGTTTTGTTAAGCACTGTAAAGGAGCACACTTGTCTAAGCTGTAGTAGTAGTGGATGCTAATGCTAGTCAGATTCAAACTTTGACATGCTAATTCTCAAGCTTACACGGATGTAAAAATCTACTGCAAATCATTAGCGGACCGGAGTTCCGCTGTGGCGACCCCTAACCGGGAAAAGCCGAATGACACAACAACAACAACAACAACACTTTTAACAGCCTAGGACACTGGTGTAACATGTAGCAAGCATGTTATTAATGTTATCATTACCTTCATGGGAAAATCCTCACTGTTTCAGGGATGCACCTGCAGTGTGAGTGTGTATGTGTGTGTGTGTGTGTGTGTGTGTGTGTGTGTGTGTGTGTGTGTGTGTGTGTGTGTGTGTGTGTGTGTGTGTGTGTGTGTGTGTGTATATGTGTGTGAGTGTGTGTGTCCTCACACCTAGTTATTTATGTGTTTGTTTTAAATTAAGTGGCATAGCTGACATTTTTATAGCATTGTCTTTATTTCATAAAGTATGAGTAATAGTAATAGGGGAGTTATAACTGCAGCTGGCAACTTCTCTCTGATTGGTGTCATGTCCAGTTTTCTCTGATGGGAGTCAAAACAGTCTGGGTTCTGTGTACTTTCTGTAGTGTATCCCTATGCGCATTGCATTGGTCATTTTGTTATTGACTTGCTGCAGCTGCCCCGACAGTTGGTTTGCATTTTAAATATGGAGCAAGGACTTGGACAGCAGCACTGCTGAATTGTGGAGGTACGCAAATCTGCTGTAGTGTTTTGCAATTAGAACAGCCAAACTAATCATCATAAAACCATGAGTAAACTTTTCTTTTTAATGGAAGAGAGTCATTAGAGCTTTATTTCCTTAACTGTTCTGTCACATTGCAATAAATAGGACAACTGCAAATAAATCCAGCTTGCTTCATGGAGCGTGTATGTTTGTCTACTTTTAATATTACATCTGATCTATAACTGTTTCCTAAAGTAATCAGAAATCAAGTTCATTCTTTTAATTAAAGCGGCACTTAAAGTAGCAATGCATTGTAGCTGCAAAAACATTGACATTGACTTATTTTATATTATTTTGGATATCTCTTTATTTTCTGCCTTTGTGCTGTCTGTTCCCAAAACTTTCCTGCATATCTCTGTGTTTGCCCCTGATTTTGCCTCCTAGTCATGCCAGAAATTAGACATTAATAACTTACTGTACAGAAAATGCATGCTGATTGCATCCCACAATTCCACTGGAGTGGGTGGGGTTACATAATGATGTATGCAAATTTTATGTTAATCAGCATCATGGTTTTTGGCTGGTTGTACCTTCTTTTCATGGGCCTTTGTCCAGATTTTTGATGATCGCAGATTGAGAGGTAGGCCTACTTTTGTATATAAAAAGAGCAGAAGCATACATAGCTGCAGTAAATGAAAAAGAAAACCAGGATGACATGAGCACTAAAATCTGTGGGCCACTTACCTGTACTTTCTGTGAGTACTTGATGGAATGTGATTCATTTGAATGTCCCTATCTTAAAAAAGATAGTGAAATCTTCAGCAGGTGGTAACTGTAATACTGAAAAAGTCATATATAGGGCCAAGTGTAATGACTGCCTTACATTTTATGTGGGTAAGACTATGAATAAACTGAAAAGGAATACTGCAGGTTATCTTTTTGACATCAGACATAACTGCCAGAGGAACACCTTATCCAAACACTTATTAGAAACCCCTCAGACATTCTGGTTTTAAATTTATCATTCTGGACTGTGTGGAGATGGATGGGCTTGATGGGGATGTCAATGGTGTTATGGAGAAAAAAGGATTATGCTGGCAGCTGAAATTAAATGCATTCAGAAAACAAGGACTTAAGTGCTATTGCTCTATTAAGAGTGTGTTGAATTTATGTAAGCTGCCACACAACTTGTAAAAGGAATTAACGAGGAAATATTTTTATGTACTAAATGTACCAAACATACTAACAAATAATAAAAAATGATGTGTAGAATGTATATAAATATATATATATGTATGTTTAGTTACTTTAACCTCAGTTCTGATTTGATTAGATTTAGTACACTCTTGCATCACGCCAGAGATTTAAACTGTAGATTCAAAACACAAATTTCATGGTTCATAGGTAGGTACTAGACTATTGGCCCTAGGGCCTATATGAACCTAGCCAAAAATGTACCCTGGCTTTCACCACCTAAGAAAATTATTTTCCTGTGCCCCTGTTGAGCAGAGCCACAGAAGTGATCCCTGGGGTGAATTTCCTGTTTCCCATCCAATCATCAAGATTTTTCTTGAAGAGTGCTAATGAGGAGCTCTGTTTGACATAGATAGGTAGTCTGTTCCAGAGTATGGGAAGTCTCTGGGACAGGAAGCTATCCCTCCAGCATGTTCTGTTTATTGTGGTGACAAGGTTTAGGTCCCTAGAGTGTGTGGCTCAGAGGTATTGGGATTTCTTTAAGTGGAGCATGTCCAACTGCTCTGGGTTTGACATAGCTTTGTATGTTAGGCAGAGATCACCTCTGAGTAGGTGATATGCGACGGAGTAAAGCTCGAGTTTTTTGAGACGGTCTGCATAGGGCATCTGTTTGAGGCCAGTAATCCTCTTTGTGAGGTATTTCTGTGGCCTTTCCAGTTGTTGTAGATGTCTTGTGAGGTACATACCAAAAGGAGAGTTGTACTCTATAATGGGTCTAATGAGTGATGAGTAGAGGGGAACAATGACCTCTTTTTTTTCTGGATGAGAAACCTTTTGTGATGGGGTGAGCCATGTAGAAGGATTTCCTGTCCACTGCGGTGATGTGATTAACAAAGGAGAGACTACTGTCCACCTATGTCCCAAAGTCTCTTCTCACATTTTCAGCATTAAGTAGACTACCAGCTATGTGGTAGTTCATGGGTACAGAGTTTTTACCAAAGGGGATGACAATACACATTTTGGCATTGAGCTTCAGGCCATGGCTTTAATACCAGGCATCTGTCTCAGTGAGGCCCTTTTGTAGGATATCCACATTGTTAGGAGTTTCGATTATGGCTCCTAGTTTGCAGTCATCTGCAGACTTTGTTAGCGAAAGACCTTCTGTGTTAGGCTGTACTTCAGAGAAGTAAATACCAAACAGGAGAGGACCCAGGACTGAACCCTGTGGTACTCCACTTGTCACTGGTCTGAAGTCGGATTTGGAGTCTGTTACTTTCACAGTGTGGGTTCTGTCCATGAGCCAGTTGGCAACCCATCTTGTGACATAGGGATTTATACCTAGTTTAGTGAGCTTATCTATAATTCCAGAGTGGGGGATGGTGTCAAAAGCCTTGGCGAGATCTAGATAAGCTGTGTGAACCACCTTACCCTCATCTATGGCTTTGCTGACTTTTTCAAAGAAGTCAATCAGGTTTAGGAGACATGATCTGTCCTTTACAAAACAGAACTGGGTAGAGTCCAGAGTTTGGAGATTAACAATGTATTTCTTTATGAGTTCCATGATGATACATTCCATGGCCTTGCAGACCAGGCTCATCAGGCTAATGGGGCGGTAGTTCCCGGGGTCTGTCATGGCTCCCCCTTTGTGGAGTGGATAACAGTTGTGGTGCACCATTCAGTGGGCAAAAAGCCTGAGGTGAGGATATGATTGAACATGGTACTTAGGTAGGGTGCCAGTTCATTCTGTAGTTCATGTAGAATGCAGCCTGGGATATTGTCAGGTCCCATGGATGCTGTGTTCTTGGCTTTGGAGAGTGCATTGTTTACCTGTGCAGCCATGATTACAGGAACTTTGCATTCTTCCGGTATAGATATGGGCTATCTAGGGGTGATAGGGAGGTAAAGTTAGCACTGAACCTATCTGCCAGGATGTTGGCAATATCAGTTGGTTCTGTATATTTAGTGCCATTGTGCTGTAACTCAGAGCAGATCTGAGTGTTGTCATTGAGATTATTGACATAGCTATAGAATGCTTTCTGGTTGTCTTTAGAGTCAGTGGCAATTTTGTTTTCGTAACTAGCTTTGGAGGATTTTATGAGGGATCTCAGCTTCTTACTGAGGTTGACCAGGGAGTTTCTCCAGTCATGGGATTTTACTCTTTTTTGCAACAGTTTCTTTCTTCTGTTGTAGAGTTTGTTTATGGCAGAGGACCACCAGATTGGCTTCCTTTTTTGGAGGATAGCATCTTGGTTCTATTAGGGATAGCATGATCCATGCACTCGTGTAAGTGCTTATAAAGTGAATTTGTGTAGGATTCAGCAGTTGTACCTCTATTGTCCATCTGCATAAAGGGGGCGGACTTGTAATCATGGACAATTTATTGTACAACGAAAAAATGCGTGAGGTCCTTAACACACCTGCCTATTCCCCTGCTTCTCTTAATGAAATACATCGTACCCATAGTATGATGAGGGGTGTTTTTCGAGATTTGTTTTTGCAGGGTAAGATTGACCTAGAAACTTACAATTACATCGACATCTCAATGCCAAAAATCCCAGTCATGTTTGGCATCCCCAAGGTCCATAAGGATGTTAATAATCCCCCTATGCGTGCGCTGGTTGACGGTAGATCATCTATGACATATCCTAGTGCCAGATTGGTGGATACTATCCTGTCTAAATACCTGAAGGACCTTCGGGGTGTATGTAAAGATTCCTGGTCTTTTTTAGACAATTTCAACAACATTCCGTTCGATGATGGGAACAATTTTCTCACCATCGACGTTGTTGACTTATACACCTCCATTCCACACCAAGAAGCTGTGGAATGGATTTCTCTCTTACTTTTAGACTGCGGAGCACCACAGACTGAAATTGATTTGGTCACAGAAGTCTTGGACATAGTCCTTTCGTGTAATTTTTTCCTTTTTGATAAGGACTATTTCTTACAGAAAAAAGGCGTGGCGATGGGCTCGCCTTGTGGGGCCTCTGTCGCCAACTTTTTTATGGGCTTCTGGGAAAAGAACTTCCTTTTTTCTAGTGAAAGGATGCAGACAGTGAAATTTTACACACGTTACCTGGATGATATTTTCATCCTCTTCCATGGTAATGACATAGAAGCTGCAGACTTCTTACAGTTTCTTAATGGTACGACTGACTTCTTGAAATTTACTTCTAATTTTTCACCTTTAGAAATCGACTACCTCGATGTAAAGTTGAGAAAGGAAGGGAACACTTACACATCTTGTGTTTACAGAAAGCCAACTTACTGTAATTCATTCTTGCACTTCACAAGCCACCATCCCTTCAAACAAAAGAAATCTATTGTGAAGGGTCAAATGGTTAGGGCTGTTAGAATGTGTAGTGATTTTGACACCTTTCAGAACGAATGCACACTTTTGTGTAATATGTTCCTTAATAGGGGCTACCCGAGGAATTTAATTGATGAAATTAGGCTGGAAGTTACAGCTAAAAGGGTAAACGGGGTTTATAAACCTATCTTACAAAGCCATGCACTGCTTGACCTTAGTCCTAATAACACACTACTGTCACCCATTGTGGGTTCCCCCTCTCTTAATGACACCTCTCTGACCAACCATGTACGCGATTTTGCCATTAGCTACGTTCATACATTTAGTCTCAACACTCAGACTACTACTGCATTGATTAAGAAAAACTGGCAATTTATCGTGGGGAGTCCTGGCCTCTCTGAGAAATTAGGCCTCTGTCCTAACTTTGTTTTTAAGAGAAATAATAACCTTAAGGAACTTTTACAGAGGGACCTAACTAAAAAAACCTTCAACAGGCGTACAGGGATGTACCCATGTGGTTTTTGCAACTGGTGTTATAAAATGAGAGCAGGGCAGCCCTATACTATAAGGGACAGGAAATTTTTAATCCAAGCTCCACTCAACTGTGAAAGTAGATCAGTTGTATACCTGGCTCTTTGCGATTGTTGTCCCTCATTCTATCTGGGGAAGACTGATCGCAGACTTAGGGACCGTGTCTACGAGCATATGTATGCAATTAAGAAAAATTCTGACGTTAATGCTTTGGCTAAACACATTGCCAGCCACCCTGGGCACTCTTTCTCGTTTATGGCCATAGACCAAGTGACCAATAACATCCGGGGAGGCCCAATAACTCTACTCTTAGAAGTACGTGAACTGGAGTGGCAACTGCGTTTAGACGCATTTTGCTACCCGGGTTTAAACGAAAACTGTAACATCTCAGCAGTACTCAAGTTGAGGAGTTATTTAAGGTAGTACCTTCCTTTGTATGTATACCTTACTTCCTTTTGCATACATATGATTTTTTCCAGAATACACAAAAAATTTTTTTTGTTTCTGACTTCATGTGGCGTGTTTTTTGTTTCTGACTTCATGTGGCGTGCCTTTGGTGTAGCACTTCTCATGTTTATTACTGTCTAGATTTTAATTATTATTGTTGTTTATACAATAATATCTTTAAGGTACATAGATGCTCATTATGCTTTATATTTATAATGGATTACCATTATTTTTTTAACAAGATTTAATCCATTACTGCATATTACATTTATTTTTTATGAGTTGCTATTTGAATGACCTTTTATGTTGAATTTTTACTTTAATGTCATGATTTCATTTACATATTTTAAGAATTTTAAATATGTCATTTTAACTTTTATGTTTACTTCCTTGGTAACATTCCACACTTTGAAATGGTTATTACTAACATGAATTAATGTTTGTATATTTTCTTTGAGGAACAAGTTGTCCTTGTGAAGGTTTATACTTGTTTTCCAATTACTACAATGAGTTTTACCTTGCTATGTTGTCATTTCCCTTTTGCCTTGTATAAAAGGGGCGTGCACTTTTACCTCATTGTATTTGTTTTCTCTGAGGAAGCTGCACCTTTGTGCGGCGAAAACGTTTGTGATAAATAAAATTCGTTAAGACTACTTACTTGTTGTTGCTGGTACAAGGGCTCCGTGGTACGTTTTTGGATTTCAGGATGTTGGCAATATCAGTTGGTTCTGTATATTTAGTGCCATTGTGCTGTAACTCAGAGCAGATCTGAGTGTTGTCATTGAGATTATTGACATAGCTATAGAATGCTTTCTGGTTGTCTTTAGAGTCAGTGGCAATTTTGTTTTCGTAACTAGCTTTGGAGGATTTTATGAGGGATCTCAGCTTCTTACTGAGGTTGACCAGGGAGTTTCTCCAGTCATGGGATTTTACTCTTTTTTGCAACAGTTTCTTTCTTCTGTTGTAGAGTTTGTTTATGGCAGAGGACCACCAGATTGGCTTCCTTTTTTGGAGGATAGCATCTTGGTTCTATTAGGGATAGCATGATCCATGCACTCGTGTAAGTGCTTATAAAGTGAATTTGTGTAGGATTCAGCAGTTGTACCTCTATTGTCCATCTGCATGGGTGTCATGAAGTTTGCCACTTCTGCTTAAGTAGTGTGAAGTTGGCTTTGGAGAAGTTTTTTTACCGTAATTTCCCTAATTGCGGGTGGGGGCAGGATGTGGATGTCTAGAGTGATTAGCTTGTAGTTGGATCTGACCAACAAGGAATTGACCTGTGGTGTGGAACACTGGTTACCCATGTTGGTAATGACCAGGTCTAGGATACTGCTGCCCCTGGTGGGGGTGTGAATAAGTTGATCCAAGGCATTGGAATTTATGAGTTCCAGAAAACGTTGAGCAAAAGTGTTGGTTCATGAATAGTTTTCCCAGTTAATGGTGGGATAGTTGAAATCGCCCATTATTAGGGTGTTAGGTTGTACCCTAATACTTTCCAGTGTATCAAGAAATGAGGAATGGGAATCCTGGGGCATGGTGGGGGGTCCGTAGCAAGCTAAAATTTGGATTGCGGTCTTGCCCAGAGTTAGTTGCACTTGGATAATCTCGGATGCATTATGCTGTGCAACTAGCCTAGAGGTGTGGATATCCTTAGTGAATATGGACATGCCTCCACCTTTAGTGCTTCATTCCGGGTTAGGTGGCCAAAGGGTGTGGTATGAATTAGAGCCTGGTAATGCAGGGGTGCTCTCTGTAGCTTTGAACCAGGTCTCTGTCACTGCACAGATGTCGATGTTCTCCATTTTAAGGAGTGCCTCGAGTGAGTGCATTTTGAGTTTTAGACTTTTAGCATTGAGTAGCATTATCCTCAGATTTTGTTTGCTTGTACCTGTTATGGTGGTGAATTTGTCATTTGAACCTTGCCTAAAAAAGTCACTATAGGGGTGGCAAGAGTCTTAGCCAGTATCCAGAATCCCAAGGGTGACAGGTGCAGGCCATTCTGGCAAAGCATCGTGGTCTGTCAATCATGTCGTCCCAGGCAGACAAATACTGGATCCGCTTAGAATGACACCAGAAGCTTAGCCAATTTTTGAAGTCAATCATTTTGTCCTTGTACTGTGGCATCATTCTGGGTGATGGCAGGGTGCTACTCAGGGCCAGAGTCATACCTGCCTGGGCTACACGATCAGAGAGCTCCTCCATGTCTCTTTTCATGTAGTCCAGGGAGGTACATCTCAGGTCATTCACACCAACATGGACAATGACAGTGTCATATTTATACTTGTTGTGAAGTGACATGACGGAGTGCATTATGTGGTGGATCCTGGCACCTGACAGGCAACTGACAGTAACTTTCTCCTTGTTTAGCCTGGTGAGTGGAACATCAGTGTGCCTGACTATAGAGTCACCTATGACTAGAGTGATGTGTACGTTGTTATGCCTTATGGGCTGTGGTTGAGTGGCACACTGAGTTTCTGGGCTATGTGTCATTTGGCTTGTGTTGGGGGGTGGAGTTTGCTTGCGTTTCTGCTTTGGAGGTCCCTGATGCTTGGGCAGGTTTTTGTTGAGAGCCTCCGTGAATGTAGGTGTGCGTTTTGTGTTTCTATGTGTGTGTTTTGGTGGTGTAGGTTTTGAGGGACTTTGTGATGAGTGTGGTGTGGTGCAAGTGTTTACCTTCTCCTCTAGACTGTCTAGTCCAGTCTTGCGTGAAGAGGGCTTTGCTTCCAGTTTGGCTATATAAGTGCATCTCTCACGGGTTGTAGTGTTGGGTGGTAGGAGGAGAGGGTTGTCTGTGTACATGAGGCAAGTGCTGCATTGCCCCAAGATGCCCATATTCATCAGGTAGACAGGGGAAATCACTGGGAACTGACCCTTAGACATGCCTGGATAGGTGCTTATTTATTAAGTACTAAAACTGCTTTCCTCTAGACAAGTGAGGAAAGTTGAGTGCTGTAGTAATTAGCAGCTTATTTAGTGCTTACAATGTGTTCTGAACAAGTGCTGAATTCAAAGAAACAGATTTGAATGCTGAAACTAGAAAACTGGCTAGTTCTAAGAAACAAAATTAAGCTAGAAGGCTTCCCTCTAAAACAGAAAGGCTTGGGAGCTCAGAAGCCTACAAACAGTCTAGACCACTTAAAGGAAAGTCAGGAACAAGCTTAAAATTTTTTTTTCTTTCCCAGATGCTCTCTTTGTACACAGTAGGAGTGCCTGAAATCAGAATATGATCTCACTGCACTCAGTTGAGTAAACAAATGAGATGGGCCCAGAAGGAGTATCCAAACACAAATTTACAAGAGGGACAGGCAGTTTCAAAGCCACCAAGATTGAACTTACTGACAAAACAGAGTCAAAAGTTCCAGTTCAGTTAATATTCAATGTAACACAAATAAATCAATTAAAATGCTGTATTATTTGAAAAAAGTGCAGATAAAAGGTACTTAAATTATTTTATACGCCCAGTTGATTACAGCTAGATCTTAGCCAGCCAAAGCTGAGGTTTTAAGCAGAAAATATTCCCAAATGTACCACTTAAATAGGCAGTGACAGGATATCAATGAATGAGACTACCTCTACCTGCAATTACTTACATGCAATAAAAATCTAGCAAGCACTAACTGACAAAACAGAGTCGAAACTTCCAGTTCTGTTAATATTCAATGCAACACAAATAAATCAATTAAAATGCTGTATTATTTTAAAAAAGTGCAGATAAAAGGTACTTAAATTCTCTTATACATCCAGCTGAATACAGCTAGGTCTTAGCCAGCCAAAGCTGAGGTTTGCCACTTTTACCAAAAAGTTTTGGTATAATTCCCCCAATTAGGGTATTGGTGCACACTCATGCACATACCTGCTTACTTTTATACAATACTAGTTTACTTCCTCCACTATTTTCTGAATTTTTGCAGGTTTTTTTCTACTGGTTTTCATTGTATAAATATTTTTTGGAGGGCTGTAAACATGAAAACTGTCATGACAGTTTTTTTTCTCTCAACTGCAAAGCAATGACATTTTATCTGATCTGTAAATAACTCTAATACATATGAATGGATGCTTATTAGATATCATTACACAAATGTATATTTATAGTGTTCTAATTAAATAATGTTTATGGTTAGATAGCTAAGTGTGTTTTTTCTTGTATCTATCTAGTTACCTCTTTTTACTTATCTACCTACGTATATGATTTTAGTTCTTGTCACAGACCCAATGGAGGCTTTATTGCATTAGTTAACTGAAAGTAATTTTAGTTAAAAGTCTGTCTTTTTATATGTATGTTATACTTTTCTTAATACCTGATTTTGGAATGTGGGTTGCAAATAGATAGGAAGTGTTTTCCTTAACACAGATTTAGTTTGATCTAATCAGTAGTAGTGTGTGGGGGGTGGGTACTTGCTGTTTTTAAATGTACTTTTACGACCCTGTTTATATTGTTTGCCTGGAATAGACTGGTTTAAAATTAAACAATGCATATATTTTCCACACCTACATCTAAGTGTATAAAAGCTGATATGTTTAATATTGTAAAGTATTTCTGATTTTTTTTATTACTGAGGATTGTTTGTCTGTGATGAATAAAGGTTTGTTGTTTTGGAACACTACCTAGGATTCATGATTTTTGGAAATGATTGTGACTGAGCTCATCAACGAAGTTTTAAGACTACTAATTTTTCTTTTTTTATCTTTATTTATTTATTTATTTATTTATTTATTTATTTTAACTTCCAAGATCTCAAGCCCTTAGGCATGATTCCCATTTTTATACACTCATGGAAATAGCAGTTCACAGCTTGTAGATTACAATATTTAGTGAGCTTATTTTCAAACACTTTAAGCGGTTTTGCCCAAGTAAGACCTGATCCACCATGATCACTGTCGGTCTTCCCAAATAAAATGGAGTTGTTAAACCATTCACTTAATAAAATATTATTGTTATCTGTATTACTCCCAAAATCATGGGAGACATTGCAAGATGGTCTCTCAGTCTATGGGTTGAGTAGTAGTTCATGTATTAATTGTAGCATTGGATCTTTCTGTCCACATGGCAATCCATTGGTGGAAAATGAATGATTTGCCAAAACACTTCCATTAGAAGCAGATATGTTGACTTTCTCACAAACATCCCTAAATCTCTGCAAAAAAGCTTCAAAAGCTGCATAAGGTTCACCAGAGCCGATTCTAACCACTCCATGGTGGTATAACTACCTCGCTGTTCATTTTCTTGACTAAATAAAGAAAATGACATAACCTCTCTGCCACATGACACCTAACTTTGACCTAAAGTTAAAGAACATACTTTAGTTATTTTATTTTATGTTTATTTTGCTATGACCTTTGGACATAGCTATTTTTTTTTTTTTGCTTTCATACTTATATTTTATTTTATTTTATTTTTATAGTTTCTTTTTTGAATGTACAATGCATTGCTGAACTTTACTTACTTATCTTGTGTTGTTAACTACTTTTATTCTGATCCTGTAAGACTGGTAATGCTGTATTTTTTACTTGCATTTCTTGTGTCTGTGGAGCTTTTCTCCCCAGGCCTCCACTGAAAAGGGCTTTAGCTCAGTCGGACTAACAAAGTCAACAATGAATAATAAATAAATGAATAAATATTGAATAATAAGGCATATATACTAAAGGACTCATGAGATTTTCTTAGGAAAATCCAAAAAGATTGTTTAGTGGAGGACCTTATTTTAGTTACAATTGACATAAAGGACTTATTTTCAGTTATTCCTCATGACTATGGGATAGAAAGGTTCACACAATATTTTAGTCAGAATAGTATGCTTAGCGATTGTACTATTGGGGTACTAACAATCCTTATAAAAACTGTACTCAACAACATTTTATATGGTTTGAGGGGTCCATTTTTAAACAAACTGGAAAAACAATGGGGGCTGCTTGTCCCTTTTTTTTTGCTAACATTCTTTTAACATATTGAGAGAAGAATTATGTATTCAGTTCAGGTTTTGAGAGTAGTTGGACTCTATATGGACATTTTTGATGATATAGTTATTTTCTGGAGGGACACTGATTGTAGACTGGGTGAATTTTTTAACTATATCAATAATTCCATCAAATCTTTAAGTTTCACTACTAACAAGTCTGTGGATTGTATTTGCTCCCTAGATGCTGAAATTAAGATTAATTGTGTCAATAAATGCTTTATTTCAAATTTTTATAGGAAACCAATGTATTCAAATTCTTTTCTGCATTATGATAGTTGTCACCCCCTCACCAAAAGAAATCCCTGGTTAAAAGGTAATGGTGAGATTAGCCAGGATGATGTCTGGCATGGAAATGTTCCTGGATGAAAGTGAAAAACTAAGGTCCATACAATTAAACAGAAAATATTCTTATGATTTCCTTGATGGAATTTTTAGGGAAGTTTACCAGAATAGAGCCAATGTATTCTTCAAGCATCTTTTAGGCTCTGGAAATGATGGTGCCTTTTTAAGGCACAAAAACAAACAGAATTTTGACAAAGGATTCATTGTTACATACAATATAGATGTCAAAATCATAAGGAATATGATCAGAAACAACTGGAAAGTTCTAAATATTGGGAGGATGAACATGAAAATATTTTACATTGAACCAATAGTTATTTATAGGAGGGATTGTAACATTAATAATTACTTAGAAACAGTGAAGAAACCCTCAAACAGCACCATGAGATGGAAGACAATGTCAAAATGTGGTAGGTATCCCCAGTGTTCCTAAATTTTGGAGGATGATTCCATTATGGTTCAAGATTTTGGGAAAATCACAAGTCCAGGGAGGTGCAACTGTGATATCAGGAGGGTAGTTTATATTGCTTCATGTAGAAAATGGACCTCTTTCTAGGTCAGTAAAACCAAAAGAGCATTGAAAGAAAGGGTTTATGAGCACTTAAGGGATGTCAAAAAACAAGACCCTGGTATGTTCTCTGGAAACACATCCAAAATCATGAAGGACATGAATGTGGTTTCTTAATCATGGATGTAGTGGACCAGGATGCAGAGGTGGCCCCTGGAAGGTAAGGTTGGAATATAAGAAACTTGAGTGACAACTGAAGACCAACACCATCAGTCCTTGTGGTCTCAATGAGTCTACATCCCTTACTTCTTGCCTAAAATTGCAGGCACTAGTAAATCATTGAGATGATAAACATCTTAGGTGTTTGTATGAATATGAAAGAATGTTTTTAGAGTTTTTAACTTTAATTTTGACTTTGCAATGAATATTAGGTTATTATGATTTTAGATGTGTATTTCATATGGGATAGTTTTTCATTCATAATGTAATAATATGAATTTAAATGGCCCTGTTTCTTTAAATTTCTAGGGGACTGACTAGCTGTGGATATGGGTGTGGCTTTTAATTGAGCAGTTATATAATGAGCTCAAGAGGGGCATTAGAGGGATGAAAGTCCTAAGTGTGCTTAATAAATGTTTCTTTTTTAATTATTTGGCTCACTTTATTCAAGAGTCTTTTTTGTGCTTCCTTACTTTATATGATTTAACAATTTGTTTACTGATGGCCAGGATGCTGTTTGGTTCTCTTTAATCTGGAGTAGATCACCAAAGCAAAATAAATAGTTTTAACCAGTAAAAAGATTTGTAACTAAATATACCGATGATGTATTTATCTGTAAAACGTCAAGGGGATATAAAGCAGAAAAGTTTGGGGCAGAAATAACAGAAATTAACCTTATTGCTTACGTACCAAAAGCAGTAACAGATACATAAATTAGATATGTGTGGACTGAGAAAGAAATGCTGCCTATGGTCTTTGATTGTCAGAAACGTCATGATTATGTGTATTTGAAACATGTTAGAGTAGAAGCAGATCATAGGCCTTTACAAGCCATCCTCAGAATGTCATTATGTAAAGCACCTGCAACATAGTTAAGAACATTGCGTACTTCAGAAATATAATGTTGAAGTGCAGTACAAACTGGGAAGGTTGATGCAACTTGTTAGCCTGCTTAACAGAGCTTATCTGACAGATTGCAAACAAGATGTTCTTGAAGAAGCTCCAAGGGTCACATAAGTTGTGAAACAGTGTAATGATGCATGAGAAACTGCTATGACTAAAGACAACTGCCAGGGAGCACATAGAAATGCAACCATTAAGACAAGGTGTAATGTCAGGTTCAGGATGGTCAGGGAATGTTAGGCATTTATAGCTGTTCCTCTCACCAGATTATACTTTTAAAGAGGAACTATTTTGTATTCATGGTCTTCTGTGAAAGTCAAGAAAGTCATAATTCCATCACAAGTGAAAAAAAAACAATACTCCTGGAAATCCACATAATTCATTTTGGAAGGCCTATGTGCAAAGTAAGAGCTAACAGACATCCTGCATTAGCCAAAGAAGCCAGCACCGATAGAATAAAATGTGCAAAACTGTTTGCTTTGTAGCATGCACACAAAAAAATAAAAGCAATCAACCTGGTTAAAATTAAGTGTTAGCCTGATTCTGCTATGTGCTGACTATTATTTGAAATACCCATAAGCTGTTAAACTAAAAGATACAGAAATAGATGTGCTTAAGTCTGTGTTTACAGGACTTGACATGGAATACCTGATAGGTGTTATCAAATAATTTATAAGTGAAAAGTTAACTTTTCAAGACCCTGTGAGTCTTCACACCTTGCTTTGAATCCAAGATATTCACAATTAATGTGGTAAGTGGAATGCATGATACGGATTGCAAAAAAAAAATATATATATATATATTATATATATATATATATATATATATATATATATATATATATATATATATATTTGTTTTAGTCTACATCTATATATATAAAATGAGGACATATGAAGCATCACATCACATGGACATTCATCAATCATTGCTGGACAATGGAATAAATCCAAGATCCAAATTACTGACATATTTCGCTTAATTTGTATCAAAGAGCAGAATGTAGGCATCAGATCTTCAGAACTTCTCACAGAAAGGCAACTTAAGCATAAACATTATTAAAACAGTTTATCTAGAAGCTTAACTTGCCTAAAAGATGGAGTAAAACCATCCTCTAAAAGGTAAAGCCACCTCCTCTCAACTCTATTATACGCAGCACCAGTCTTTACCCAAATCAGACAATGTGACCTAGACAAATTAAAATAATGCCACAATAAAATAGCCAAGTTTGCTACTAACTCAGCCTATAGAACCCATCACTGTGCTGCACTAAAAGAACTAAAATGGCTTGAGCTACCACAGCTACTTAAGTATCACCAGCTAGGCACAGCTTACAATATTCTCAAATATCCTGAAAAAACCCCTCATTATCCAACTTACTTACTGTCTATACTGCAAATCTAAGATCCAGTCAAAACTCTCTCCTTTCCATCACCAAGGCTAACAATAATGCAGGGAAAGCACTCTACTCCCACACTGTTGCCAGAAATTGGAGCTCTCTTCCCCTTTCAGTGTCCACTGCCCCCTCCACATTCTTAGTACCTGGTTATGCCCTTGTATCACCATAACCCTTCCCATACTACTATTAACTCCCCAAACTCCTCTCTGATCACATGCTGGATCTCTGATCCCCTGTAGGCTTGGTCATCTGAAAGGGTACTTTTAACTGTAGAATCTTACTTGATATATTTTCTTCTCTTACCAATGTATAACTGACATTGTCTTTTTACCTATGTTCTATATCTTCTTTTACCTGGAGTGCTTTATTAATTTCTTGTTATATTACTATGCTCAGCATATATAATGTAACCTGTTTTGTGTATTATGCTGGATGTTCTGTAACTGACATTGTCTTTTACCTATGTTCTATATCTTCTTTTACCTGGAGTGCTTTATTAATTTCTTGTTATATTACTATGCTCAGCATACATGATGTAACCTGTTTTGTGTATTATGCTGGATGTACTGTATTTGTATAACTTGATATTGGAGCTTTTCTCCACGGGCCTCCACTGAAAATGGACCTGGTCCAGTCGGAATTTCCCAGTTAACAAATGTAAAATCAAATAAATAAATAATAAATAAATAAAACACCAGACTGGTATTAGATTGAAATTTTGTTAAGATATCTCACATACAAGAAACTGCAGTGATTCATTACCAGAGACATTTAGCTGTATACAATCTTCTCAACTGTCAAAAGTTTGAGTGTGGGGTCTGATTTGTTCTCAGACTTTAATTTCCATTCCTTCTAATATTAGAAGTTATTTTGGAAAGCTCCAAGTTAAAAGAACCAGCATTTAAAAACATTCCCTAACTTGAGGCCTTTTCCCTACTTTTTGATTTGTCCATAGCACTGAAAGTAAAATACAGGAAAAATCATAGATAATTGGTATTTCAAAGTCGCACAGATTGCAGAAAATATTCTCTTCCTGGAGTTAGGGCTAAAAATTCAAATTATATTTCAGGAACTATGAGCAGTCGAGAATGATTAAATTCCACATATAATAAAAAGTATGGTGCTTCCTTATCTCAAAATAATGGCTACTAAATCAGGTACAGCAGAGTTACTAAAAAGGCACTGAGATTTAGGGACCGTACATAATCCATAGTTACAGCTGAAACTTATTAATTTATTTATTGTCTTATTGTATCATGCAACAAAAATGCATATGGAAAAAACATTCATGCATATTAAGAATATGCCCACTTTGAATCCTGCATTGCACATGCCCAGTCATGGATTATTGCTTAATTGTTCCATGACTCTAGCACAGAGATTTTTTTATTTATTTTATAAAGTGTAAGACATGTTTAAAAGGGTATGCAGTATTTTTTTTAACTAAAGGCATGTATGGTAAACATTTAAGGAAGAAGGAAGTAAAGTAATGTTGAAACACAAACACACACACATACACACACACACACACACACACACACACACACACACACACACATTACTCCCCTAAATACCCTAAATGTTAAATCATATCAACAATCTCTGTTTTTTTTTCTTTTGGCTTAACAAGTTACAATTCCTGTCTCTAGGCCCAGCTTTTCCCTGGTGATGATGATGATGATGATGATGATGATGATAGTAATAATAATGGTACACCAATATTCAAAATGAGTTTCTTTCCACTGCACATACAATGCCTGAGATGATACCAGCAATGCAGTATAGATGGAGCTTAATGTTTGATAACATGCAGATTATTTATCTAAGCTAAACATTATGTACACAAGAGCCAAACACTCTGATATTGCTATTGAGGCTGCTAGAGACAGTGTATTGTAATGCATTCAGGAATTCATCAACCCTTATTTACCTAGGTGTTTAGCATCTCTTCTCCTATTCTCTGCTTTAGGAAAAAGAGTTGCTAGGAACAGTCCAATTAATATTAATAATAAAGATTATAAATGATCAATGGTTTTAAAATACAGAGTTGATAATAACTTGGTACAGTCACTTTTGAGAAGGAATTGGAATGCTTTTGAAAGTTGTAGTGATATTAACGGAAGTTTAGGGCAGAATTGCAACTTTGTGTTTAGTAGACATCAAAACAGGAAAGATTAGAGAAAAATATGCAGGTACATTTGAATAGTGGAGACCTTAATGGAAATATGAGGGCCAAGAAATAGGAAACTTACACACAGACTAATAATATTTAGGAAGGTAATAGTTTAAAATTAAAAACATGAGCATATATTTGAGTTTATAGAAAGGTATTATTGTGGGACATTGGGAGTCATTTATATAGGCTTTTGTGACTCCTGCCAATCATATTAAATGGGGAACCAGAGAGAATCCTTAGGAAAAGGATATATGAACGTTTGAGATTAGGGAAAGAAAGGAAACACACTGTATAAAAATGCACTGGAATATCAGGGGCATAGGAAATGTTTTTTATCACTAAAGTCCTTTATAACCCAAGGGGAGGGCTATGGGCGTGTAACATTGAATATAAAGAATTCTTGCGGCATATTTAATTACATGCTGATGTATTCCCTGGAATGAATGACAAGATTTCTATCAGGTGTGGTTTGAAAATTTAAGCAGCTAAATTGTAATTTCTGCACTATTATTTCTACATGCTGTTTTGGCTTTATGGAAAAAAGTGAAGCAAGGCTTGCTTATTATTCTGGGGGGTCTTATTTAAAAAATTATACTGATATTTATTGCACAACACTCTTTTTATTATAAAATGATTTTAAATTACAAGTTTTTAACAATATGCTGATTATATGTTATTACCAATGTGTGTATTCATTTTTTATTCATTTTTTTTATTCATAGTCATTTCTACTTTTATTTAAACTCAGTTTAAAGTTTATTATGAAGTGGTCTCTTTAAGTGATGAACTTTAATGCCACATGATTAAATCACATGACTGAATATTTATAAGTGTGTGGAATGGGGTTTAAACTAGTTCGATGAAGTCCTGTTGGAGGATGAAAGCACATAACTAGTGACGTTAATAAAGCATATTTTTATTAATTTAGCTTTTTTTATTCTTTGTATAGATGTGGTTCCTGTCAAATAGAGCACCTGCATTGCCAGGGCCAGTGTTAGCATTTGTGGTCTGCCAGCAAATGTCAAGTTGGCTGCCCCAAGGCACTTCCAGTCTAAGTATCACACATCACTACCACCCCTGCTAAGCAACCTTTTTGTTTGTGCTTCAAAGTTTTTAGATGTAGAATGCACAGACTGACCTGTAGTTACAATGCTTTTACATTAGAACAGACCTGTGTACTACACTATGATGGCCTAGCTCACAAAGGGACATTCATAGTTACTGACATTAAGTTGCAACAATGATACATTACAACAACTCTATGTACAGGTCTGGACTTAGGTGAAATTGTGCCCTAGGCATGACCTACTCTTTCTGCCCCCCCCCCACACACACACTCCAGTCCCCCTCTATTTTCCCCATCTTGAGCTCCCCATACCATACACATTACTTTTTTCTTCCTTTTCTCACATTTTGCTATACTCTTCAGCTTTTTCAAGAAGCCATAATTTTTCATATGCTCTGAAGTGCATTTTAAAGTTTTTTTTCTTTTTACACATTTTCATCCAATGATGGATTGAACAGAAATTATGATTAAGGAAAGAAATTCAGTGCTGTTGTTCAGCTTTCATTGTCCTTGCATCCTTTAAACACACCTTTCCTGACCAAGACAGCATAGTAATAAACATTTAAGAAATAACTCAGTTAAGTCAGTGCCCACAGAAGCCATAGAGGTTATAGTTGAAATGGGATGTATTTCAGGGCATTTTCCCAACTTTTTGATCCAATGGTGGCCTAAATAAAACTCATGAGTAAGAAAAGGTTATCAGTCCTATTTTTTTTTTTTTCTTTCATGGAAGACAGGAGTTGTGCCCAAGGTTTAAGGCTCAAAGGTGACAAAATAGTAATGCACAATAAACTAACAAGCCTATTGCTGTGAGGATAAGCAGGTCCTATCTGACAATATTGCTTGCTTCCCTAACCCTCCAAAGAAGACAGTCACTGCATCCCTCAGTGTTAGATTGGGATAAAAGCAAAGGTTCAAAACTGCTACAGTCATGCATTTCAAGTGACTGCTGACATACATAAACATGACATACCTCCTCACTCTTCATCCTTAAGGCAGTCACCTGTATACATGCCTCATATGTTATTGTGAGGAAAGTGAAAAAAAAGGAATGATTACAGTGGTGTATTCTACTTTGTTGCTCCTAGACAGTACACTGCTCTTACACAAGCTATAGTAACCTTCCATGTACACCTTTGAGGCCTGTGAGAAAAGTAAAAGCAACCATAACCACAATGGCCCCAGCCTAAACACAAGCTATAATGACCTCCTGTGCACAACTCTAAGCTTTGACTGTGATGAAACCTACAGTGATCACAACACAATCCCCACTCTCCCACATCACCAGTAGCAGGTTTCTGTGACCACACATCTTGGCAGGGGTAGATTTAGAATGGGTGCGGTTGAGAGCAGGGGTCATTATTAGCTTTGTCCTAACAGAGAAAAATCACAGCCCTGTTCAGACTAAAGAGCATAATCAGAAAATTCATACAATTTTTCTCCTAATTTTTCCCCAGCCAGCAAAAGCTTCTGTGGGGCCCCCACGCAGTCAAGTATGATTAAGGGAGCCCCTTTTATCCATTTATACAGTTTGGGTAGTGGTGGCCACCAGAGTCATAGATGATATAAGTCTCTGAATGTTCTGTGATATACTTTATGTCTTACTTTTGAAATATAATTACTTGTTAGAGCTACATTTTACTGACACCAGAAAAATACTGTATGTGTCCTGGCATTATTGCAATATTGTGTGCATGAACAGATAAAAATCAGCATTATTTTTTACAGACACACACACACACACACACACACACACACACACACACACACACACACACACACACACACACACACACACACACAAGCATAAGCCATTGCAATACTAATTTTGTACTTATTTCAAGCAAATAGCAACACATTGTACAACACTGGCACTGCCACACTAGATAGGTGACTGATGGATAGCAGTCGTCAAACAGCAGCAGGGGTAAGTCACTTTTATTTTCTCATTGAGGAGTAATGTACACCTGTCACTGTCCCTGATTTCACAAAACATCCCTGATTTTATTCATAATTTTGCTCTGTCCTTCATAAAAAGTTTTGATTTGTTGGTAAATCATTCAGGATTACAGTCATTAAATCTAGACATCAGAGCTTTATAGTTTTTATTGTCCAGAAATGCATGTTGATGCAAAATACCTCATTTTATTAAACTTTGATGTAAATTGGAGTAACATTTAAAATGTGTCCTGATTTTGAGCCCTTATTCTGCTATTACTTTTGAAACTGTGCTGAATTCTTCAAAAAAGAAGTTAAGAGTTATAGTATCTGTTGTTCTGCCAGTATTTATAAAACTCCTTGAAGGAAAAAAAAATCCTTGGAGATCAAAGGCATCAGCTCTTCTTAAAATCCAAGGTTTGCACTGAGATCAATCAGTCTGAGTCCTAATACAGCCCTGTTCAGGTTAAAGAGTGGAATCAGGAACTTAATACATTTTTTCTCATCATATTTCCCCAACCAGTAGCAGCAGCAGTAGCATTTGTTGGGCCCCCACACAGTCAAGGATGATTACATCCCCTGCAGCAATGGGTGTTGGAGATACCTAAAGCTGGCTGTGTTGTTAGTTTTAGTGGACAGAATGTCCACCAGCAGTGATTACCTAAGCCAGGGGCACTACGTCAGTGGTAAAATATTCAATGGAATTGTAAAGCTTGTTACTTGATAAAACAATGCTACTATAACCGGGTCTATATTACATCGAAATGCTGTAACATCGAACACCTCAATGCCAACAAGTTTTCTTCCAACTTTTCCCAGTTAGGGGTCACCACAGTGGATCAACTGTCCGCTCATGATTGGCAGTGGAGTTTTACAGTGTTGAGTTGCCAGCCTGGTACCCAACCTTCCAAAGAAGGCACACACACACTCATGCCTAGGGCCAATTTGGAGTGTCCAGTCCACCTACAGCATGTGTTTGGGATGTGGGAGGAAACTGGAGCACCCGCAGAAAACCCACATGGTCACAGGGAGAACATGCAGACTCCACACAGAAGGCGCCCCAGCCGAGAATCAAACCGGAGAACCTCTTGCTGTGAGGCAGCAATGCTAACCGCTGCACCACTGTGACTGCCCTAGCCCTACCACAACACTGACAAGTATTCAGTGTAATAAACTTCTGCAATTCGCTGAATACTTGTCAGGCAAAGATGTAGTTGGACAACTACACAATGTTGCCCTTTTCTCCACTATAGTGCGATCTCAGAGTTGGTATGTTTAGTTAGGGGGAGTGTAGGTTTAGTAAATTTAGGATTAGTTCCATTGCGTTGCAGGGTAAGTATTTGCCCGACAAGTACTCAGTGAATCGCGGAAGTGAATTTCACTGAATACTTGTCGGCGTTGAGGTGTTCGACATTATGGTGTTTTGGCTTCATAATATAGACCCCTATAACCAGAGATATCTTTGAATTTTAAAGGAGATATAAATAAAAGTTATTACCCACCTGGTTTACTTCTTCTTATTATTATTCTTCTTATTCTTTCAGCTGCCCCTGTTAGGGGTCGCCATAGCAGATCATCTGTTTCCATTTCTTCCTGTCCTCTGCATCTTGCTCTGTCACACCAACCACCTGCATGTCCTCTCTCACCACATCCACAAACCTTATCTTAGGCCTTCCTCTTTTACTGTTACCTGGCAGCTTCATCCTTAGCATCTTTTTCCCAATATACTCAGCATCCCTCCTCAGCACATGTCCAAACAAATGTAATCTTGCCTCTCTGGCTGTGTCTCCAAACCTTCCTTCCTGGGCTGACCCTCTAGTATACTTATTCCTAATCCTGTCCAACCTCGTCACACCCAGTGCAAATCTTAACATCTTCAACTCTGCCACATCAAGCTCTGACTCCTGCCTTTTTGTCAATGCCACTGTCTCCAACCCATATAACATAGTTGGTCTCACTACCCTCTTGTAGACCTTCCCTTTCACTCTTACTGGTACTCGTCTGTCACAAATCACTCCTGACACTCTTCTCCACCCACTCCATCCTGCCTGTACTCTCTTCTTCACCTCTCTTCCACACTCACCATTACTCTGAACTGTTGATCCCAAGTATTTAAACTCATCCACCTTTGCCACTTCTACTCCCTGCATCTTCACCATTCTTCTATCTTCCCTCTCATTCACACACATATATTCTGTCTTAGTCCTGCTGACCTTCATTCCTCTTCTCTCTAGAGCATATCTCCACCTCTCCAGGGTCTCCTCCACCTGTTCCCTACTCTCACTACAGATCACAATGTCATCTGTAAACATCATAGTCCATGGGGACTCCTGTCTGATCTCATCTGTCAACCTGTCCATCACCATTGCAAATAAGAAAGGGCTCAGAGCTGAACCTTGATGTAATCCCACCTCCACCTTAAATGCATCCATCACTCTTACCGCAGACCTCACCGCTGTCACACTACCCTTGTACATATCCTGTACCACTCTTGCATACTTCTCTGACACTCCCGACTTCCTCATACAATACCACTACTCCTCTCTAGGCACCCTGTCATATGCTTTCTCTAAGTCCATAAAGACACAATGCAACTCCTTCTGACCTTCTCCATCAACACTCTCAGAGCAAACATCGCATCTGTAGTGTACTTTCCTGGCATGAAACCATACTGCTGATCACTAATCATCACCTCCCTTCTTAACCTAGCTTCCACTACTCTTTCCCATAACTTCATGCTGTGACTGATCAATCTAATCCCTCTGTAGTTACTACTACAGCTCTGCACATCACCCTTATTCTTAAAAATCGGTACCAAGACACTTTTTCTCCATTCCACAGGCATCCTTTCACTTTCCAAAATTTCATTAAACAATCTAGTTAAAAACTCCACTGCCATTTCACCTAAACACCTCCATGCTTCCACAGGTATGTCATCTGGACCAACAGCCTTTCCGTTCTTCATTCTCTTCATAGCTATCCTTAGTTCCTCCTTGCTAATCCACTGCACTTCATGATTCACTATCTGCACATCATCCAACCTTCTCTCCCTCTCATTCTCTTCATTCATCAGCCCCTCAGAGTGCTCTTTCCATCTGCTCAACACTCTCTCCTCGCTTGTGAGTACGTTTCCCTCATTATCCTTTATCACCCTTACCTGCTGCACATCTTTACTAGCTCGGTCCAATATACAAAATTGCTGTACTAAATTTTGTTGGTTTGACAAAATATCAAAATAAAATAACTTGTTGCAGTTGGGGGCTCCCCCAGAATAGGGAACCCCCAGCAACCACAGAGTTCACTTTTGCCTAAAGCCGATTATGTGTATTGCTTCTGTTTCTCCGTTTGTGGTTTTCGCTTATTTTCCAGTAACTTGTTATAGACTATTAGATATTTATATCTCTTCACAGAAGCAATATAAAAGTGCATCAGGCATATGAATTGTGCCTCTTCTACTCTTTAACTTACTGGATGATACATGTCATTATCAATGACTGTTTTTTTACAGATATGTAAATTGGAGACACAAGAAACAAGAGTTTTATATCTCATGTGTGATCATTTTGTTTTAATTCCAGAAAAGTTTAACTTTGCTAAACGACTGACCAACCAAGTCAGGATGCAGTATACTTGGAAACTAAACAGCAATTTCTATAACAAGAATAAAGTATTTTATAAGGCGATAATTTCTGTAACAGGAATAAAACATTTCATAAGGCTATCTGATATTTTTATATTAGAGGCTCTTTTCCACAGTTTATTCATGCTTAAGCTTGCAATGCAATACTCCTTGTTCTAAACACTTGAACGTTTATACAAAAAAAATGTTAGTATCTGTATAACAGACTATGCATGAACTTCTTAAAACAAATACAACTGAACACTGAATTCAAATATGGCAACATTAATTCCATTGTTAAAAGAGTGAGTCTGAGGCATATTTTGGAATCTTGACAGAGATTTACACTTAAATACAACACTTTGAACAGATGTCAGCATTTGTTAAATTACATACAAATACAAAGTAGAAAACATCTTTTCCTGAAAGTGCTAGGTAAATATTCAGAGTAATTATGTAAGTTAAATGCACAGTATCTGTTTAAAAAGTACATCATTAGATTATTTACATGAAATATCATTGGTTTTGCTGTCAAAAATATGAATAATAGTTTGTATTTTTAAAAATATTTACAGCACATATAAAAAATTATATACATTATGACTTATGAAATTCCTTCATTATTGCTACTTCCATCTTTATTGAGTAATTTCACTGGGTAAGTTTAATCCTTCTCATTTTCAGATTACTTTAAAATTATAACTGCCAAGCAGTTTTTTTTTTGTAATTATTCAAAGCATATTGATCATTTAAATATGAAACAGATGAATGTAAATCATTCTCATTTATGACTTGCCCTTAACCATAATGTGGTAGAGGTAAATTATGACTACAGATTGATTCCTTCTCACCAGTAATGTAAAGGTAAGCTTCACTCCTAATAACTCACTAAAATTTTAAGAATGTGTTCCTTGGCTTTTATTACAGCTAGGATCAGATTCCAAAACAGTGCACTCCAACTTTTTATTCCATGCCCAAATCCACACAAAGGCCTCCATAATTCTTTATGCAGAATACATTAGACGAGGAGCTGTGGATATCTACTCTTGATTCCAAAAGGCTGTTAACTGATGCCATACCATAGTGATTACTAAGCAGACTATAGGATGAATTTACTCAATGGGGTGTTTGGCACTGTGAGTAATTCCCCTGTATGGCAGCAATATAGCTCTAAGGGTAATGTGGGAAACTGCCCATATGTTATCAGTAACACTGGGCACTGCTGATATGGGGAAGAGGGCTATTCATAGGATACCCTTTGTGTTATGTAGTAGGAGATGGCTTCATGAATGTGCTGCTACATGCTTATGGTAGTCACCCTGTTCATACACAGAGGATGACTTTAAATGTTTGCTTTCACTAAAAGCTGTGATGTAGGTGGGCAACACCAATGCCAACAGTTTTGTCCCAGCTATAAAACTACACCAGTGATGTGATTTTGCTTATCAAGCATGCAGCAATATGACTAACATAGAAGTGGCCTTAGCAAGCATGCAGCAATATGACTGACATAGAGGTGGCCTTATCAAGCATGCAGCAATATGACTAACACAGAGGTGGTCTTATCAAGCATGTAGCAATATGAATAACATAGAGGTGGCCTTATCGAGCATGAAGCAATATGACTAACATAGAGGTGGCCTTATCAAGCATGCAGAAATGTGACTAACATAGAGGTGGCCGTATCAAGCATGCAGCAATATGACTGACAGAGGTGGCCTTATCAAGCATGCAGCAATACGACTAACATAGAGGTGGCCTTATCAAGCATGAAGCAATATGACTGATATAGAGGTGGCCTTATCAAGCATGCAGCAATATGACTAACATAGAGGTGGTCTTAGCAAGCATGCAGCAATATGACTAACATAGAGGTGGTCTTATCAAGCATGCAGCAATACAACTAACATAGAGGTGGTCTTAGCAAGCATGCAGCAATATGACTGACATAGAGGTGGCCTTAGCAAGCATGCAGCAATATGACTGACACAGAGGTGGCCTTATCAAGCATGCAGCAATATGACTAACATAGACGTGGCCTTATCAAGCATGAAGCAATATGAATAACATAGAGGTGGCCTTATCAAGCAAGAAGCAACATGACTAACATAGAGGTGGCCTTATCAAGCATGCAGAAATGTGACTAACATAGAGGAGCCTTACCAAGCATATATCAATATCACTGACATAGAGGTGGCCTTATCAAGCATGCAGCAATATGACTAACATAGAGGTGGCCTTATCAAGCATGAAGCAATATGACTGACACAGAGGTGAGCTTATCAAACATGCAGCAATATGACTAACATAGAGGTGGTCTTAGCAAGCATGCAGGAATATGAATAACATAGAGGTGGCCTTATCAAGCATACAGCAATATGACAGACATAGAGGTGGCCTTATCAAGCATGCAGCAATATGACTAACATAGAGGTGGCCTTAGCAAGCATGCAGCAATATGACTGACATAGAGGTGGCCTTATCAAGCATGCAGCAATATGACTAACATAGAGGTGGCCTTATCAAGCATGAATCAACATGACTAACATAGAGGTGGCCTTATCAAGCATGCAGAAGCATGTAGCAATATCACTGACATAGAGGTGGCCTTATCAAGCATGCAGGAATATGACTAAGATAGAGGTGGCCTTATCAAGCATGAAGCAATATGACTGACACAGAGGTGACCTTATCAAACATGCAGCAATATGACTAACATAGAGGTGGTCTTAGCAAGCATGCAGGAATATGAATAACATAGAGGTGGCCTTATCAAGCATACAGCAATATGACTAACACAGAGGTGGCCTTATCAAGCATGCAGCAATATGACTGACATAGAGGTGGCCTTATCAAGCATGCAGCAATATGACTAACACAGAGGTGGCACTATGTAGCTGGGCATGTTCAGAGGCTGTTGGGGACTGTGTATTGGAAATGGGCAACTTCTGATTGCTTTACACATATATAATAGAGTTCATTACTATAGAATGATTATGAGTCCCAGGACCTGTACATGCCATGGTACACCACGTACAATGCACTGAGATCCAGCAGGTCTTATGTTTACTCCTTCCACTGTATGGCCTCATTCTGATCAAAAGACCCCAAGCAGTAGATTTTGGGGGTAGCAATGCAAATTTGTGAAAGCCCTTGACAATGCTACCCCAGTCCTTTTGGAATATGAGCCCTAGTTCCTAAATTCTGATGGTATAAAAAGTAAGGCTATGTATATGGAGTCATAAAGTTACACCTCAATGACTAACTGTTTCATAAGACTGCAGTTTTGTTTTGTGCCTACCTGAAGAGCAATGCCTGGTACTGTATTGCTGAGAAGTCATAATAATGGGGCGAGACTGTTGCACTGGGCATTGTGCAAACATTATGCTAATGAAGGGGCTTAAAACACTGGAGACATGAGCCACAAAGCATCATAGAAAATGATGAAGTCTATATCAAATGGGATCACCCATTACCAACAGTTTAAAAGGTAGATGCAAGAAAACCAGATATAGTGGTCCATGAAGAGAATACAAAAGTAGCATTGATCATTGAAATCGCTACACCCAGTGACTACAGTGTCTTACATACAGAGACACACAAAGTCATAAAATATCAGGATTTGCAGGCAGAAATGAGAGCAAAGTGGAAGAAAGATGCCCAGACAGTCCCAATGGTAATAGGAGCAATGGGTCTTATAAAAAAGAATCTACAATCATATTTAGATATGTTACCAATACATGTAACTCATTATGAATTGCAGAAGGAGTTATTACTGGGCACATTGCAGGTGCTGCAAAGAGCACTTTTGGCTGACATCAAAGACTGAAACAATACTAATTTCATGAACTTTAATCATACTTTTTCTTAGGAATGAGGTCCATTCCCATCATGGTATTAGAAAACCAAAAGATTTGGAGAAATTAAAAAAAAACTGAGAGGACTTATACTCACTCAGTAGTCAGTGTGTGTTCTAAACTATATCTTCCAATTTTGTAGGATTATATTATATGCTTTCATGACTGAGTCTGGTAGTCATTCATGCATGTTAATCACATCTAATTTTTATACACTTTTGCAAGGGTGAGATATGCTACAGCAGCTTACAGAGCAGTGAACCACACAGTGCATGACAGAGCACTGTGTTACTGTGCAACAAAAGAAAAATAACCTTTATTGTCTTTAACCATGTGTGCAACAGCTTCAGCTAAACTTTAACCACTTTTTTCCTGCAACAAAATGTGTGCTGGCATAAATGAACACTAAAACATTTATCATTATACTTCAAACTAATAATTATGACAGAACTATACAGGGGAAAAATGAATGACCACATAGTATTTTGAAATTCTGTAGTTTAACTAATGTGCTATAAGAAAAGTCATGGTGTAAGACAGCTATTCATGACAGATGCAGAAATTAAAATCCCGTATCTGTGGTTTTGGTAGGTTCCATGTTTTTGTATATCTGTACAATGTTGTGCTATGAATACACACACCAGTTGGGGCATTAGAAAATTGGTGACCTGAGGGGTATTCATTATTTTCTGGTTTACCTGAAGTGTTACATTTTCACAAACAGTAAAACTACAAAACTTTAGGGACTGCCATTTTAAAACCCTGTGTTTCAGGCCTTGCAGCACTTTGGTGCATTTTAATAGGCACATCATATTTTCAAACACAGGAATGCATTTTCACACATTCCACTTGTAAAATAATGCATGCATAGATATATATAGTATATACACAGAAGAGCAGAAAAATCAAATCTGCTTTATAATGGCTATTTAACTGTATACAATGAATTAAACCTTAAAGGAACACTTTCCATCATGTTCTTCCTCTATAGTGTGCATGCAGACACCTGGATCAACTGAACCCCATAATGAGTTTGATTATAAGTGCTGGCCTGATTACCTTAGAATAACATTTTGGACTGAAGTACTATTCTGTAACCACCAGTGTTCTTATAAAAATGTATACATTTCTCATTATGTGCATGATTTCTAAACCATACATTGGCATTAAATGAAGCCAACAAGTCATTCTCTTTATTATTTGCTTGCCTTTCATGGACTAGTTTTCCTCAATTATTACACGTCTTTGTCCTGTCCGGCATCCCTTATGGAATATTATGTATTATGTATGGTCAGTGCTTGCAGCGATGTGATGCAACCTCTTTGGCTATCTTAGAGAATAGACATCACCTTGGTAGCATGCACGATTTATTACAAACTCATAAATAAGTCTTTGCCCTTCTCTTCAAATCTGTCTAACTCTCATTAGACAACAGAGGCCAGCTAAAACATCTCCACTGACAGCTGAGGTCATCCCTGGAATGAATGCAAATGAATGGGTACTATCATGATGTCATCTACTGATGTCATCTACTGTATACACCTTTTCATCTAATGATGCAGAAGCAGTGCAAAGATACAGAATATTTACAATATATCTCAGCAAACTCCAATTTTGTGAGGAAGGTCAATTATAACAGTATTTTTATGTACATTGTAAATCTAATTGCTATACAATAAATAAGTTGAGTCACATATGTTCTGTATGCAGCTAAAAAAATGAATGATATCCCACCTCACATGCAATTTTATACTTCGAGATCTTCTGAATGCACTTTTGTTGGAAGGCAATGAACATGTTCTTGGCAAGGTCCTTCTAAAAAAATCCATACTTCTTAAGCATGCACACACACACACACACACACACACACACACACACACACACACACACAGACACGCACACACATATGATTATCACTTTTACGCTGCTTTTACTAGTGGCAATTTTCAGTGAACAATCTTCCTTTCTTATAGAGACAGCAAATTTATCATAACTTTTCCTGCACCTCCAGCCCTCATGAGATAAAATCATTGTATCTAACTCCTGACTGCAGAAAACTCACAATTATTCACCATACCTCTTTTATGGTTATTCTACCATGCATGTGTGCAATTCAATAGGTTTGTCTGCCAGATTCCAGATTTCTACCTTCCTATATGCTTTTTGTGCAAGAGCTGGCTTGATGGGGCTGCGATCTTTAGAACATGCAATGCCTCAGAGGGGAATTTAGAGGAAAGTATGAGTGTCTAAACACTTTCCAAAAAATGCAGTAGCTGTAGAAGAAATACAGGTGGGTATACAATATCAAATCAATGCTTTGTACTGAAAACTGATAAATACATATCTATGCAATGTTTTATGTATTCTGAAACCCACAGACCTCTGTTTTATGCATATTGTGCACATTGTTGCAAACATCAGCAGTTTTAATAAAGTCTGTTGATCTCTATTGTGCATGTTCTAATGCTAATACTAGAAACCTACCAACAGAAGAAGGCCAATGCATAGCTTGTTCATTCCAGCAAGTGGTCAGATACAAATATGCATGAGTACTTGAGTGATGCAGTGTGCAAACTTATATATATATATAGATATATATATATATATATATATATATATATATATTACTTTATCATTCTTGCCCCATCAGATCATTCACTTCCACAGCACGCCAGCATAGTGACTAAGTTGTTCACAGTGGATAGAACTGAGAAGCTGCTTCAGATGACTGTATTTCAACTTGGGCCATTTTGAACTGAGTAGACTGTAACCATTTACGGAGAACGGACTGATGGGCATTCATCTGTCCACTTCCTTTCAGCATTTGCAGGCTGTTATTATTAACATGATTCTGGATTGCCTGAAGACGTAGTTGCAGCCCAGCAGATAAATACTGTTTATCAAAAAGCATAATAAATTAATTTTACTACATGAAACAAACTAGTAATTTCCAGTTATATTCTATCTGTTAAAATAAGACAATCTTACCTTCAAATTTGACTGTATCATTGGCAACCACATAGGTATAAGCTGTGTAAAGAGAAAAAGATCATATATTAACTATTATGTAGCACTTTCCTGCAAGTCGTCTTGAAATATTCACTCATATTAAGAAAGTTGCAAGTCCCTATGCTGTGTAAATCATATATGACTTGCATGTGATGTGATGTAATGTGCATGCATACACACACACATACACACACACACACACACACACACACACACACACACACACACACACACACACATACACACATACACACATATACACAAAACCTGTATGCCTGCAAGCACAAACACATGTAAACACACTCAATTATGTAGACACAAGTACATGCAGAAGCACATGGTATAAACGTAGGCAAGGTACTAGAGTATATCAGATGTGCATTATGCACACTCCTCTGTTAAACAAAGTTAGCCACTACTGGAAAAATATACATTTACAGAGTAACACATGGGAGAAAAAAATTCCAAATGGAAATAGAAAAATGCATAAAAAGTATATAGAATGTCAAAAAATATCAATCAAAATATGTCTTTTTTAAATTACAGTTAAGTACGAGTAGGTAAGAACTGTTCATGAATGGAGAAGTCAGTTATCACAGTGTTTCTATGTACATTGTAAATCTAACTGCTATATAATAAATAACTTGAGTCACATATGTTATAAGCAGTGCAGGCCTGTCGTTCTGGCCTGTAAAATGCATAATGGATAAAATTCTGAGCAGAAAGTTAATAACACAGATGGCATAGTAGATTATGAAAAAGTAAAATACAGAAAGTAGCAAGGCTAGCAGGGAAGCCAAACTGCAAAGATAATGGATAAGAGACAAGAAAAGAACATTACTAGAGAAGTTAGCAGCCAATTGAAAGTATACAGTGCACAGAAATATTTAAAGAAAACTTTCATGTCCATAATTTGAGATAGCAAAGTAGTTACATGAGTGGAGTAAGTATAAGAATAAATGAGAAATACTATGAAAATCATTGGAGGTTGAGAAGTAAGGAATAATACAGGAAAGTATAAAAATAGAAGGAGAAGATCTACTGAGTGGATACAAAGGGTCACTGGCAGTGGTTTAGGCAAAAAAAGTAGGAAAAATTGATATTTGTGACTTGAAAGTTAATTAGTTAAAACAAATTTTATATAGATATTTGTTCTGGTCTATGTTCAGCCATCGAACGGAAAAAGATTCAAATGGCATGTCTCATTGAACATGCTATTCATCGAGCCATTCCAGTAAAATTGCTATTACGGTTGGGATCAGAAAATTTCCCTTCTCCCCACTGTAGTGCAATCTCAAAGTTTGTATGTGTAATTAGCAGGGGGGGGTGCAGCCCCACCACAAGAGGAGTTTCAATGAACATCACTTTCGATGTAATGTTGCTCAGCAGATTTTCCATTCGATGGCTGAACATAGACCCATTTGTTTAGAAAAAATGGAAATATCAGCCTCCTAGGAAAGTTAAATAGTTGCTACTTCAAGTGTAGATTCAAGTTATCATACATTATTTTTTGATGTTATTTATTTGTTTTGCTTTTATTTATCAGGATTGTCTGAATGGGTTAAGTTAAAAATCCTTTTCAGGAGAGGCCTGCAGAAAAAAGCTCCAGCATATTATAAGCATTTTTAAACAGACTTTCTGTACTATACTTGAAAAGGCATTAAATGAAATAAAATAATAATTATGCATGAATTTACTATTGAGGTTAGATTCATAAGAGAAAGAGGCAGTTATAACAGTAATAAAGTGTTTTCTGTACAGAGAGTGGTCTAGAAGTAAATAACATTACTTTGTTTTTGGGACTAAAGAATAGCTGTGAGTTGGCAAGCCACGATTCAACTGATGAGATAGATTGTTAATTTGTTTTGCTGAATGGATGTGTGTTGCATCATCAGAGTATTGTATAATGGTAGCATCCTTGCTGGCAGTATGGAGATCATAAATTAACATATTAAATAGCAAGGGTCCAAGGATGGATCCTTGGGGAATTTCTAGAGATAGAGGGAGGAAGGAACAGAAACTATTCATTTTATTGAAAGCAACAACAAGAAACAGCAAAATAGTCTTAAAAAAGACTAAAATGTCACAGAAACAACACGGATTCCACACTGAAAAATTTAATGAAAAATTCAAACTGTCTTAGCAACTCAGCCACCATAGCCTTCAATGAATACAAAAATAATAGTAAAAAAAATTCCCTTTTAAACACACAATCAATTAAATAGACTCCATCCCCCATCCAATTAGTAAACTAATTAACAAGTTCATAATACTGAATTGAAAATGAACAAAAATTATATAAATAATACTATAATACTATAACAAATACAACAAATACAAACACTAAAAATACACAAATATATATTACATATTAAAGTAAACACCTCCAATAAACTTCTTTATTCAGACCCATTGGTGACAATGTATTATACTTTAATATAAAAATAGTTTCCTTATAGAATAACATATTTTTTAATAATTTATCATCTCCTTTCTTCACAAAAACTTGTTCTAATATAGTTGCTTGCAATAAATTAGCATTACAACTATGCTTTTCCATAAAATGCACTGCAACCAGGCTTTCCAATGCTCCCCTTTTAATGTCATGAACATGCTCCTGCAACCTTATTCTAAATTTTCATTTGGTTTCACCAATATAGAAAAGGTTGCAGGGACATCTAAGACAATAAACAACACCTGAAGTATAACAAGAAAAACATTTCTGTGGTCTAAATATTTTATCATTTATTCTAGAAAAATGCAACTTAATATGGGGGCATATACTGCAAGTATGACATGGTACAGTTCCAAAAATGGACACTGAAAGATTCAATTTATCAGTTGGACAAACATAATATGCCCTGATTAACTTATCTCCCAGATTTTGTCCTCTATTATAAGCCACCTGAGGAACATTAGGAATAAATGTATTCACCAGTTTATCTTGTGTTAGGAATTTCCAATAATATTTTATAGATTCCCAAATTTGCTCACTCAGTATATTATAAGTAGTATCAAAATAAATATTATCTTGTTGTATATTATTCCTCTGTCGTTGTTTTTTATCGATCTTATTTTGTCCCACTCCAGTATAAACATTATTTCTTTCATAATTTATATTAGCTTTTAACAGCTTTTCAATTGATTCAATAATTACCTGCATAGTGTAACCCCTTTGTAAAAACATATCAATTAATTCATTAATCTGTCTTTCCAAATCTAAACTATCATTGCATAATTTAGATAATCTAACTATTTCTCCATAAGACAGAGATCTTAATGTATGAGGCGGATGGCAACTAGTGCCAAATAAGTACTGATTACCATCAATAAATTTTCGACGGACCGTAGTTAGAATGCGTCCATCTTCCCCTCCTACCAGAGAAATGTCCAAAAAATTAACTTTAGTACCAAACTGCAAACCATCAAATTTAATATTGTATCTATTATTATTGAGATCAGAAACAAAAGTAGGCACTAGATCAAAACCCCCTTTGCATAAAAAAATCAAATCATCAATATAATGAAAGTAAAATAACACATTATTTTATACAAACAAATTAGTATAGGTGTATTCCAATTCAAATTTAGCCATAAAAAGATTGGCATACATGGGGGCAAAAGCTGCCCCCATGGCCGTACCTCTCAGTTGATAGTAAATCACCTCATTAAAGCTGAAAAAATTATTAGACAAACAAAAACTGGTTAAGTCCAAAATATAATGTGAAACAGGACTATCACCCAAGAAGTAATGCAATGCCTGCATACCATCTTTATGGCTAATATTTGTATACAAACTAACCACATCTAAACTAATCCAAAACATATCATTAGTCCAAAATACATCAGATATCTTATCAATAAAATCAAAAGATTTTTTAATATAAGAATCAAGCTTTTCCACATAAGGTAACAAATATCCATGTATTACCACACCAATATTCTGTAAAAAATAATTAGTAGCTGCCACAATAGGACGACCAGGGGGGGTTAGATAAATTCTTGTGCAATTTGGGAAGACAATAAAAAGTAGCCAATTGACAATTATCTATACAAAATATAGTGTCAAGATCCTTTTTACAAAAATAACCCAAACGCACACCTTTCTCAATTAAAACAGCAAATTCTTTCATAGCATTCAAATATTTTACTTGTTCACTAATCTCATATGTTAGTGTGTCATTTAAATGATGCATGCACATATCATGATATTGAGTATAGTGAAGTAGAACAATCTTATCAGAAGGCTTAATAATTAAATCATTTCTATTCATCATTTTTTTAAAGCAAACCATTCATTTTTCATCATATTAAAGTGCCAAGAACTTTTGTCACATGAATTCACTAATTCTTGAAGTGAAAAATGAAGCATATCAGAAAATTGCATAACAGTATTATTAGTATATGGAGGTATAAATTTACTTTGAAAATTAATCCCCTCAGTATTCAATAATGTATAAGCATTGGGTGAAGCAAAATCAACATCATCTGATAAACAAGAAAAAAAAAAACTATCTTCACTCGTAACACTATCAGAACTATGCGCACAATTATACATATAGACTCTTTTATCCCCTTGTGCAAAATAACATTTTAAATGTAACTTCCTAATAAATCTAAAAACTTCTTGCTTTATAACATAATTCCTAAGAATAACAGTTGGCACAAATTTTAAACCAGGCTGAAGAACTGATATTTCTTCATCTGATAACACAGACCCAGATAAATTAACAACATTAGATACACTAACAGATGGAAAAACAGTGCAAGATACATTAGTTCCATCTGCCTCGTTTAAATGTTTGTTTAAATTGTCCTTCACGCGTAGGAGAACAGAAACCAGTTCCTTTTTTCTTATTACCTCTTTTGATGTTTATTTTTTTGTGACTATTCATTTTATTGCCTGGGATCTTTTGGAGAAATGGCTAGAGAACCAACTGATTGAAGGAGAGTCCAGTCATAGCATGAAGGGCTTTTTAATAAGCTGTTAATGGGAGATAGTGCTGAATGCTTCTGAGAGGTTAAGGAAGATGGCAAAGGCTGCATTGCCCAGGCTTCTGTTATGGTTTATATTAGTTCAGAAACTGAGTACGGCTGTTGTGGTGCTGTAACTTGGCCAAAAAACATGCTGTTTATTTAAAAAAGAGGTTATTTTTAGTAACACACGTAATGAGTTAGGAATGTACACATTTCTCTAGTACTTTATAAAGGGGGACAATATAACTATTGGACACATGTTAGAAAGGTCAGTGGATGTCTGCTTTACTCTTTTTCACTTCTTTTTCTACCAGGTATTCTGAATATACTCGTTCCTATTGTTGCTATCCCCTTTCCTATTTTGAAAAGAGCTTACCATTCTTCTGACACCTTTACATGAAGTCCATGGATTATTCCACTCTGTTGTTCCTAGACCACATCATTTCTACTAGCTAGCCTCTAGTACTTGCTTTGCCTCTTTTTACATACCGCTCTTTTGAATATTTCATTCTTCTCGTTAACTATCGTATGCATAATAATACTTTACACAAGACTGACTTTCACTAAATGTCCTATTGTCAATGATAGTCTGTCAACATTAGGATGGCACAGTGGTGCAGTGGTAGCGTGGTCACCTCACAGCAAGAGGTTCTCTGGTTGGATTCTCGGCTGGGGTTCCTTCTGTTCAGAGTCGGCATACCCTCCCCACATTTGTGTGGGTTTCCTCCCACATTACAAAGACATGCATCTGGAGTGTTTCTCCCCAGGCCTCTGCTGAAAATTGGATTCTTTTCAAGTTGGACTTTCCCAGTTAACAAATGTTAAATAAATTACCTTACTAGTCTTCTTAATGTGTATGTTATCTACTATAGTCTGTAAACCAAGCTTTACTTTTAATTGTGTTTTATTATCTGTATGATTGGAGCTGTTCTCCCTGGGCCTCCACTGAAAATGGACATGTATCCAGTCACACTACCCGGGTCAACAAATGTAAAATAAATGAAATAAATAAATAAATGTATCCCCTTTGTTAAGGGGAAGGATGTAAGATTTCTTCCATAGCTCTGGAACATAATGTTCTTTGATGTCTTGCTTTATTAGGATGGATACTGGGCATGCTAGAACTTCAGATGCTAGTTTGCTGTACTCTGTGGAAAAATTGTCTGGAGCTAGGGTAGTAGTTTTAAATTGGAGGAGGATTTTTTATGGTGGTTATGGGGATATGGTGTAAGAAAAAGGAGGTTTTGTGAGATTTGTTGGCTGGGAAGGAGAGAGGTGCAGCTGAGATAGCGTTCGAGTTGCTATTTATAAGGAAAGCAACAGTTTGAAAGAAGAAATAGTTGAATTGTGAGGCTATATATTCCAATGGAGATTGGTTGGATGGAGACTGTTGGGTTATTTGCTGTGGGTGTAGCAGTTGGTTGACTGCAGACCAGAAATGTCTAGGATTAATGTGGTTTGAATCTTGGAGTTTTATGTAGAATGTTTTATTAATCTTGTTTCATCACCTGCTTTGTTTGGTTTCTATGGTGTTTGCATGCTTGGAGGTTGGTATCTGTTTTATTTAATTGCCAGGTATTTAATGCGTTATCTGTGAGCTTCATGTAGTATTTTGTTTGCTTAGACAAAGATGAGACTGGTCTGTTTCTTATACATTTAGTTGAGATAGGGCAAGGGAGTTAAGCATATCAAGAAAAAAATTGTTGAACATAGATATTGCTTCATTTAATGGTGTGGAGTACAACTGACTCCATTTTGTCATTTGTAAGGTTGTTATGAAGGTGTCAATGTTGAAATTAGTAAGGTTTCTAAATTGGCAATATCAAAAGTGTTTATAGACTTGCCTGTTTTCTGATGACAAAGGTGAATCATGTTCACTGAAGGTGTCAGAAAGTGAGTCTATGGAGTAGATATTATTAAGGGAGTTTGTCAGGATCCAGTCTATGATGGAATATTGTGATGATTTTTTTTATTTTATCTGGTAGAGGAGTTGTGAGATGGGAAATGATAGAATCTCTGTTGCTCAAGCCTTTCTCCTCCCTTCCCTTCTCTATGCCTGCCCTATCCTACCTCATGTCCAGTCATCACTCCTATCCAAACTTGAACAAGATTATAACAGCATAACCAGATTCACCAGTAACCAACCATACAGTATAAATACTGTTAATTTCTTACATTTTTCTGTATTGTAATCATTATTGTAAAGATTTTAGTATTCTGGAGCATTTCTCCTTGGGTCTCCACTGAAAACATGCCCAATGTCTCAGTTGGACTAACCAGGTTAACAAATGGCAAATAGATAAATAATAAATAATAAATAATAAATAACATAGATAGTGTTTGATGAACTGTTGCATACAGTTAACCAGTTAATATTGAAATTGCCTAGTATCAAATATGATAGTTTCTTGCTTTATATTGGAGAAGGAGTAATTAAGGAATTGTTCCAAGGCTGAGATATTATTGCCAGTCAGAATATAAACATCAGTAATACAAATGCTTCTGATTTTGCTTAGGTTTGAGTAAGAACACAAGGATTTTGGTGTTGCTGATTTGGTGGGGGTGTGGTTGACTGGAAAGATCTAGGGAATTGTTATACATTACTGTTATCCCTCTATTTGTTTGTCCTGTCTAGTCTCAGAATACTATATCCTGGAGCAAGGATTTCTTCATTTTTTACATCTTGTTTTAGCCAAGTTTCAGTAATTTTCACAATTTCTGGGGTATGGTTGTATATCCATGCATAAAATTCAACAACTTTATTGCATATACGGCAGAGGTTAATCCTGTAAAGATGTACACCTTTGTTTTTTGACATGTTAAGCACTATTTTGTAGACAATGAAGATACAAAGGTAGTCTACCTATGCTTCCTATCAAGGAGGGAAGGACATTTCTATTTATTAGGCAGATTTTATCACACTAATTATTTTTCAAACTAGCCCCAGCTGTTGGAGTAGAATCCCCACCCTCCTAAGAAATTAGAAGGGTATCATCCTTGGATGACTTCTACAAAGCCATGAAAAATGCAAAAGTGCTTACAGATCATTTGATCTAAGTTCCTCTGATCTAAAAAATCAGTGGCCTATTTAACTGAAAATTTATTTGATCTAAACCACAAATGACAGAATTATATTTTATCAAAAACTATGTTAGCCTTTAGGGAATTACTGCTGGTTTGGTTTTGATGAAATGTGCCACAAGAGCTACAATGCAATGTAATGTTAATCAGTAGCTCCTGCTCCATGCCAAAAAATGTGTGTCTGTGTACCAGCAGTGATCCAGTATTCTCTTTTCTCCACTCTGGAGTTAGTATATTTAAGTTTGGGGGGGTGGGTGCAGGATGGCTTACCCCCCCCCCTTGCAAAAAAGCTTTGGGAGATATATTTGGTGTATGTGACATTTTTCAGTAAAATGAGTTTCAAAGTTTTGCTGTTTTGATGAAATGTGCCACTATCTTGTTTTTAAGATCAAAAGACCCATAATTTTCTCTCTCTCTCTATCTATATATATATATATATATATATATATATATATATATATATATATATATATATATAGTGACAATGTGAGGTATTGGCAGCTATGCCAGGACAAGAAGGGCAGTGGATGTGCAACATATGCCAGCACAGCTAGCTGGAATTTTGTAAATAATTATATGTGATTTGTACAGATGTTTGTACTGAAAAATGTATTTGTAAAGTTGCTTGTGTTTAAAAATGTACCAATAGTGGGTCCTTACTGTATTGTAACTGATTAAATGTATATGTTTTAACAAAGGATATTGGAAGAGAAGAGGTTAATCACACTCCAGCTAACTTTGAAAAATAGTAAGAAATTAAATTACTTAATTTAGGCCATAAAGATTGTCCCCGGGATTCAATAAACTCCATACAAGAATAAAACAAGAATAAAACTATTCTTGCACGGAGTAATTCATGTCTGTATAGCACAGCAGCATGCCTTGTATACTCATGATGGCTCGCTGCTGTTCTACCTATACGGACATGAAAGAGGGAAGGGGGCATGTCCAAGTAGTGCATGGACACTGAACATGCCACCTGTACTCAGAAAGTATCGTACGGCACTTTCTAAATTGATCTGGCATAATAATAGAGATTTAACTCTAATATTATGCCAGTATTCCGGTGTCTGCGGACACTCAAATGAAATAATGATCATTTCAGTGTCCACGGACACTGAAATAAACATCAGCATGACAAAAGCAATTCAGGGGGTGTGTGTCAGGTTCTGACACGCTCCCTGCATTGTCAAAGTGCCATATGACACCTCCGCAACCTGCAAAAGCAGGAAATGTGTGCAAATTCACAAATAATGGGGGATAAATCCCTCAAAACGGATGAAACATAGATATTGCCCGCTAAACGTAGAAAGTTGATAGAAAACAGGTCATGCATTAGCATGAATTACCAAAGGGTTGAAGTCTGAAAGCAAATGTATGCCAATATTCCCTGACAGCAGTGCATGTGGACAAAGGCACAAATAATGGGGGGGGGGACAATAAAATAGGGACACGTCTGAAAAATTGCCCTCACACACTTAAAAAGCTGATAAAAAACTGGATATGTATTAGCAGGAGACCCTGAAAGATAGAAGCCTGAAAGCCAAACGAATGCCATTATTTCACGATTGCAGTCCTCAATGAGTTGTCAGAACATCACAAAACTCACTTATATAACATAATTATACAATAATAATATATACTTTTTTTTCTAGGCTAAGGAATGTTTAAGCATAGCTAAACGGATGTGCGTGTTATGCCCCTCCACTTGCCATAGCTTAAACATCCCCTAGGAGATAAATGTAAATAAAGAGGTGAATCCTATAAGCTGAGATAGTGTAGTGGTTAGAGTCCTGGCTTTACATGCAGGTGTTCATGGTTAGAGTACCAAGATAGGCAACTTATTTTTCTATGGGAAATTACTGTTAAAATTATTTTTGTAAACTTAAATTATGTAGCAACAGTTTTTTTTGTCAACCAGGGTTGTGCAAGACATCCAAAAGTGAGGTGTCAGTCTGGAAAAGATGTAAAACCCCATATAAACACATGTGCCTCATATATTATAGTCACACAAGAATATAATGTAATGAAAGCGCATAGGGGAATGTCATGGCAGGTAAACATAAAATTATAATATGTCAGTAATGATAAATTAATTCCACAATTCTGATTCTCTATAAAATCAAATCTGAGCAATGATAAGTAGTGCTCAGCTATGCTAAGCTGGTGTAAACATTGCTTAAATGCAAATGGTAAGCAATATGTAGCTCACCTAAGCGGATTTGCACATTGATAAGCAGTGCTCAACATCTAACCCTTTAAGCACTGCCAACCTTAGCTAAGCAGGTTTGCTCACTGCTTAGCTTAGCTCAGCATATTCAAAATGGGCCAATGATGGCAAAGAGCAGGAATTTGGGTGACTTTAAACCTTACAGGTGGGAATACAGCCATAAAATTTGTAGCTCATCTTTGCAGGCACTATGGCTGGCGTAGGAGAGGGATAGCACTTTTGGGCCCAATGCTGCGGCATTCAGGAGTCCAAGGTCATGGTTGGACTCCTAGTGAAAGACCATGAGGAGATATTGCTGCAGGGCCAGTACCAGGGTTCCCAATACAAACTGGAGGCCTGGGACCATCTCACACATGATCTCACCAGTGCTACTGGCATCCCTTGAACTGGTGAGCAGGTTCGGCATGATTTCACTGACCTCAAGCATAGGCAGAGGAAGCTCTTGGACCAGTGGACCCAAGACACACAGGCACAGAATGTCCCAGAAGTGTGTAAGTATCAGTATCAGTTAGTGCTTACCAAAGTCCAGCCTGCATATGTGATTGATAGGTATGCATAAATGTTTCTTTATCTGCTGTAAAGCTGCAGATGAGAGGGCTGCGTAAATAGGTGCCCATGCCAGCAGGTTGCTAAGGCTGCACTGGGGGGCTGGTGAGCACAAATCTAGTTTGCAGTATTCACAGCAAATAAATAGAAAGGAGTAGAATGTCAACTGCCAGTATGTTAAAATGTGTACTGTATGTAATATATAAATGAGACATTAGCAGAGTAGTAGTGATGTACAGGATATCTGTCAATAAAAGTGTGAGTACCCTGCAATAAAACTAAAAACCCCAGACTGTTGTGTATACCTTGGTATTTGGTGGTATGAATCTAAATGTGTATAGGTTCTGCACAGCAACTATGGCTCTCACAGCATTAATTAATTGAGGCTCATCTGACAAAAATTGTGGAGCTGTAAAACAGGAGATCAACTATATGAAATGTTCCATGCACCAAGATCTGATCCCTGAATAGTAATGTGTAAACTAGTATACTGTATCCCCTACAGCAGTGCTTTGTGTTAACCATTGCTTTCCAGATTGTAATATGTCAAAGTATTAATACACAGCACAAGAACTATCTGCCATGCATGAATGTCAGAATTACAAGGTCAGATTGTCCAACCAAGAGAGCATTAGGCAGAAAACCTTTGCCCAACGGTTCTTGGAATTCATAAATTCCATAAATTCCAATGCCTTGGATTAACTAATTCATAGTCCCACCAGGGGCTCCAATATCCTAGACCTGGTCATTACCAACATGGGAAATCGATGCTCCACACCTATGGTCACCCCCTCATTGGTCAGGTCTAACCATAAGCTAATCACCCTTGAAATCCACATCCCTCCCCAATAGCCCAGTAAGGAAACCTCTGTAAAAAAACTTCTCCAAAGCCAACTTCATGCTACTCAAGTCAGAAGTGACAAACTTCATTACACCCATGCAAATGGGAACTGAAAGTTTAACTGCTGAATCCTACACTAAGGCACTGTATGAGCACATCCACATCCCAAATAGAACCGAGACACTCTCCTCCAAAAAAGGAAACCAGTCTGGTGGTCCCCTGCCATAAACAAACTTTACAAGAAAAGGAAGAACTGTTGCAGAAAAGAGGAAAATCCTAGGATGCAAAAAACTCCCTTACCAGCTCACTAAGAAGCTGAGATGCCTCATAAAATCCTCCAAAGCCAGTTCCAAAAATAAAATTGCCAAAGATTCCAAAGAAAACCACAAGGCATTCTATAGCTATGTCAAGAATCTAAATTGCAATGCTCAGATCTGCTCTGAGCTACATCAGAATGGCATTAAATATACTGATCCCAAGGATATTGCCAATATTCTGGCAGATCGATTCAGTGCCAACGATCTCAATTCTGAATGATTGCCAAAGTCTGGTAATAATGGTCACACAGGTAAAAACCACACGTTCCAAAACTAAGAACACAGCATCCATGGGACTAGGTGACATCCCAGCATGTGTACTACATGAACTACAAAATGAACTGGCACCTCACCTAAGTGTCATGTTTAATCATAGCCTCACCTTAGGCTTCATGCCCACTGAGTGGCCCACAGCTACAGTTATCCCACTCCACAAGGGAGGAACCACCTTGGATCCTGGGAACTACCGCCCCACCAGTCTGACGAGGCTGATCTGCAAGGCCATGGAACGTATTATCATGGAACTTATAAACAAAGACAATGGCAACTTTTAATCACTGGACCCCACCCAGTTTGGGTTTGTGAAGGGCTGATCTTGTCTCCTGAATCTGACTGATGTCTTTGAATCAGTCTCCAGAGCTGTGGACAAGGGTAAGGTGGTCCACACAGCCTATCTCGCCAAGGCAGTCAACACCATCCCCCACTCTGGAATCATAGATAAACTTACTAAGCTGGGCATTAATTCCTATGTCACTCGATGGGTTGCCAACTGGCTTACTGACAGAACCCACACTGTAAAAGTAGCCGACTCCAAATCCATTTTCAGACAAGTGACAAGTTGATTACCTCAGGGTTCAATCCTGGGACCGCTTTGGTTTGGCATCTACTTCTCTGAAGTACAGTTCAACACTAAGGGATGCTGGCAACAAAGTTCACAGATGACTGCAAACTGGGAACAATTATTGAATCCCCAAATGATACGGATATTCTACAAAAGAGCCATGGGCTCAAGCTCAATTCCAAGAAATGCATAGTTATCCCCTTTGGGAAAAAACATGTACCCATGAATTACCACATAGGTGGCAGTACACTAAACACAGAAAGTGTGATAAGAGACTTAGGGACACAGATGGACAGTGGTCTCACCTTCGATAACCACATCACCACAACAGTCAGGAAATCCTTCTATGTGGCACACCTCATCACTAAGGACTTTTCATCCTGAAAAACGGAGATCATTGTCCCACTGTACTCATCCCTCGTTACAGCCATTACAGAATACAATGCCCCATTTGGTATGTACCTCTCAAGACATCTGCAACAACTGGAAATGCCACAGAAATACCTCACTAAAAGAATTGCAGGCCTAAAGCAGGTGCCCTATGCTGACCATCTAAAAAAAAACTCTAGCTATACTCTGTCGCATATCATCTATTCACAGGCAATCTCTGCTTAACATACAAGGCCATGTCAAACTCAGAGCTGTTGGACATGCTACACTTTAAGAAATCCCAATCCCTCAGAGCCACACACTCCAAGGATCTAAACCTTGTCATTGCAATGAACAAAACATGCTGGAGGGATAGGTTCTTGACCCAGAGACTCCCCAGACTCTGGAATAGACTGCCCATACATGTCAAGCAGAGAGCCTCTTTGGCCTTCTGAAACAGTCAAGCAAGTGAAAGCAATTCCTTAATAGCTCATTGTGATGAAACACAACCTTGTTGTACCTTTTTGCACAAACAGGAATGGTTTGAATCCCGGAAGTGGTAATAAGCTGTACGCATAATTTCACCCAAGAATATGTGAACATGTGTAGAAACAGTCAGGTAGTGTTAAAATAAATTTCCTCCACAGGTCTACCAGGTAAGGAAATGTTTCTGTTAGCTGTAAGAAGGCTGTACTAATAGACTGTGTACAAACATTCCACTGCCAAACCCCAGGCCATAGGTAGATGTAAAGTGAGAACTGTAATATAAAACGACCAAAAACTGAAAAAACTGCCACGTAGACTGGAATCCAAAAGAAGTACAAATTGTAATTCAGACAATAAATCCAAGGTAAGCGCTCTCGTTTGGTAGCTATCACCAAACTTCTTCAGACAAAATAATAAAGCACATATAATCCAATATATACTAAAAGAACACACCCTACCTCATTAAATCATTAAAAATCAATTAAAACTTTTAAAACGACGTATACCCAAGACATATATAAAAACACAAGAACATATCCAGATAATGCAAAAAATACTTTATGTACATATATAAAGGTATTTAAATAATATAAAAAACTTTTAAATAAATATATTATACACACATGATATCTCTCTCTCTCTCTCTATATATATATATATATATATATATATATATATATATATATCATCATCTTCTTTCGGCTGTTCCCATTAGGGGTAGCCACAGCAGATCACCTGTTTCCATTTCTTCCTGTCCTCTGCATCTTGCTCTGTCATACCAACCACCTGCATGTCCTCTCTCACCACATCCATAAACCTTATCTTAGGCCTTCCTCTTTTCCTGTTACCTGGTAGCTTCATCCTTAGCATCTTTTTCCCAATATACTCAGCATCCCTCCTCAGCACATGTCCAAACCAACGTAATCGTGCCTCTCTGGCTTTGTCTCCAAACCTTCCAACCTGGGCTGACCCTCTAATATACTTATTCCTAATCCTGTCCACCCTCATCACATCCAGTGCAAATCTTAACATCTTTAATTCTGCCACATCCAGCTCAAACTCCTGCCTTTTTGTCAATGCCACTGTCTCCAACCCATATAACATAGCTAGTCTCACTACTCTCTTTTAGACCTTTCCTTTCACTCTTACAGGTACGCATCTGTCACAAATCACTCCTGACACTCTTCTCCACCCACTCCATCCTGCCTGTACTCTCTTGTTCACCTCTCTTCCACACTCACCATTGCTCTGAACTATTGACCCCAAGTATTTAAACTCATCCACCTTCGCCACCTCTACTCCTTGCATCCTCACCATTCCTCTATCCTCCCTCTCATTCACACACATATATTCTGTCTTAGTACTGCTGACCTTCATTCCTCTTCTCTCTAGAGCATATCTCCATCTCTCCAGGGTCTCCTCCACCTGTTCCCTACTCTCACTACAGATCACAACGTCATCTGCAAACATCATAGTCCACGGGGACTCCTGTCTGATCTTGTCTGTCAACCTGTCCATCACCATTGCAAATAAGAAAGGGCTCAGAGCTGATCCTTGATGTAACCCCACCTCCACCTTAAACACATCTATCACTCCCACCACAGAACTCACCACTGTCACACTACCCTCGTACATATCCTGTACTACTCTTACATACTTTTCTGACACTCCTGACTTCCTCATACAGTACCACAACTCATCTCTAGGCACCCTATCATATGCTTTCTCTAAGTCTACAAAAACACAATGCAACTCCTTCCTACATTCTCTGTACTTCTCCATCAACACTCTCACAGCAAAGATCGCATCTGTAGTGCTCTTTGTACAAGACAGAAATTTAAATAAATATAAAATATATACACATTTTTTATCTGTTCAGAACCTTCAATTTCAGTTTACTGGATATAGAAATAACATTGTTTAACCTAGGGGGCTGATCAGCATTAAGGAAAACTTGCCACCAGGTTTCCTTTTCCTCAAGGAATAACTTCCAAGGCCCCATTCTATCCCCACATTTGATCTGTTGTAGCACTACAAATTTAAAAGAGTGATTAGGGAAACTTTGAATATGTCTAAATAAAGCATTGCTGATATCCCCCTTACGAATATCATACATATGCTCATATATTCACTGTGACAACTTAGGCTGTGTCTTGCCCACATAAAAAACAGGGCACTGATCACACACAGCAGCATATACTGCATGGGAATAGCAACTAAATTTACCTTTAATAACAATCTTCCTGTCATTCAATTCCAAACCGGAGGTAGCCATAACATGCTTACATTGATTACACATCCCACAAAGTGCCATCCTTCCATCCACATCTAAATTCAACTTTGGAATGTGTTCCAGAAGTCCCTTTAAATTCCTACCCTTTCTAAACACAAATTTAGGATAATCACCAACACTCTATCCATACTTGGTTCACTCACAAGAATATGCCAATTTTTATTGACAATATCCTGCACCAACTGACTAACCATAGAAAAGGTCGAAACAAAGGGGCATATACTACCCATAATAAGAACAACTTCAACATCATCAATGGAAGGCAAAACATTGTCTTGAAACACTGAAGCATTATTGCCCCCCATATAATGATGATCTATGGCAGGCCCAACATTATTAACTAGGACAACTCCATCATGTCTCAATATATATGTTTTTTTTTAGTTTTAATTGATTTTAATTGATTTAATGAGGTAGGGTGTGTTCTTTTAGTATATATTGGATTGTATGTGCTTTATTATTTTGTCTGAAGAAGTTTGGTGATAGCTACCAAACAAAAGCGCTTACCTTGGATTTATTGTCTGAATTAAAATTTGTACTTCTTTGGGATTCCAGTCTATGTGGCAGTTTTTTCAGTAGATGTAAAGTGAGGTCATACCTAGAGAGTAATGAGTAGAGTAATGACCAGTACAGTTGTGAACAATTGAAGCCTATACAGTTGTTAATTGACATCTCTCTATCACTCCCGCCCTATCTGCACCAATAATTCGTACACATAATCAGCAGGTATGTTTTTCTCCAAACCTGCTGTTGGGATATGTGTCCTATTGTTCTGCAAATATTGAATCATTTGAATATCAATGTTCCCTGTTCAAATACTATCATCCATGGCTTGTTGCTATCAATGTAACTTGCATGCCATTATGATGCCTACTGTTGTTCCATATATGCATATGTTCTGTTTGCTATGCAACTGTTTCAAATCTGTTTTATGGGGTCAATTGGAAATCCATTGCATGCTGTTATAACTAATCTAGAAATGTGTTGTTTGTGACTAACCAACATATTTTGTAAAACCTCAACACCATAGCACGTCCCATCTCATCTGGCCATGGCAATGGGCCCTAGCACATCTGGAACCCAACCTGGGATCTCCTTGTTCACTAGTTCTGCATGACCTTCAGGTAGAACTGCCTCAGGGGATGGGGCCGTCCCCCAGGTAGTGGGCGGGGACAGGAAACTGTCACCTGTAGCCAGGTCTGGGGTTTGGTGCATAGTGTCATCCAAAAGGAGTTTGGTGGACAGCTGTGCCAGATTGAGTGCCGCCTGGCACATCTTGAGGGTCAGCCTGCCCCATCCTGTTCAGCCCCCAGCACAGCCACCTTTTGGGCTGTGAAGGTGCAGTGGTGACCATCCATGGGTGGGGACCTAAGTCCCACTGTATCCATTTGGGGGGTTATGGGTGTCTGATTCCCAACCACCCTCCCCCATTCATGGTCTTTACCCCCTACATGTGTCAAATACCACCCCTGTCTGCTGTCTTGTCTGTCTTCCTACCCAACTTACCTCCTCATATACCTCCTATCCTTCCCCAACATCCTACTCTCATCGTAAAAATAAAGGGGGCATCTGTTCTCAAAAAAAATATTATGCCCCATACATAGCTGTGCATTTCACACACATGTCCACTGGACACATGTAATCTGGTATAATTGTCTTGACAACACTTTACTGTTGTCCTCACCCCTCTCTAAGGGGTTTGAGTGTCCAAATTTACCTCCAAATTCTGTAGAAGTTCACAGCTGTTGCTGTAGAAAAAATGGACAGCTATGGATTTTTCTTACACCCATCCTGCACATCCCTAGCTACCTTTCATACTGTACTTCCCTCTGAGTGCCCATTTTTTCACCACTTTCATATCATCCCTTTTTCTTTTCTTTAAAGAAATTAGCATGGGAATAAGCGGCAGTAAGTGACGCTAAAATGGATTAACCATAGCTTAGCATCGCTTAGTGTTGTGCAAACCTGCGCAAGACATTACAACTGCTTAAAAGTGCCTTAATCACTCTGTATCCATCAGACTTTGTTCTGCTCAGAAACAAAACAGTTAGCCCTGCCAAGTCTCAAACCCAGGATGCTGTGAGCTACAATCACAGCAACACACCACTACACCATCTGAGATTTGAGAATCTGTAATGCTTTAATAAACATATGCATTCTGGTCATTTAACAATAATGAAAAAAACACCAGTCCTAAGTCTTGAATCCATGACCCTGTACATTATTGTCAGAGCAATGTACCACTACACCATCTGAGTCGTAGGAACTAAGGTTGCTTTTTCAAACATACCATGCAATAGAGGCATACAAAATTAGGGGGAAAGCTCTGTGGAATCATTCATGTGTTGTATATAGACACACACACACACACACACACACATATATATATATATATATATATATATATATATATATATATATATATATATATATGTCTGTTGAAACATATACATGAAAAAGTAGATACAGAACACAGATATACATATATACATATATATATATATATATATATATATACATATATACATATATAAAGATGGGGAAAATATATGTATATAACATGCAGTGCAGTCATACCTCAGAACCATCCCTCTCAACCTCTTAGTGCAAGAAATCTGTACAAAGGCTGTAAAAGGGGTGGAGGAAAATGGGTCACATATAGGGACATATGTCAAATATCACGGTTAGAAATGAAGGCATTTGCTACAGCAACAGGGTGCATTTCAGCAAACAATTACTGAAGGATATGAAGATGGAAACTGAAATGTTATGTCATTATTTACTGACATAAATCCTTGGATCATCACAGTGATTTAACAGGCAAATACAAATAAATTGTGGAACAGAACAAAAGTATGGCCCAAACATCTGGACATTCTGTGAAAATCCTGCCAGTGGAGAGGTATGCTCAGAAACCCTTAGTGCAATGAATCTGTACCAAGCCTGACAATGGGGGGGGGGGGGCAAAGGTATGAAAATAGGGACATATCCAAAATATGTGAGTAGATAAGCTGAGAAAGTTGATGTAGTAAGACTGTATGTCTCAACATATATTGACTGAAATATCCCAAGTCTGGGACTCAATTGCTTCTCATTAGTTAGTAACCTCAATCCCCACATCATCCCACTGACATGTCACAGTCTACCCATACAAACATATACAGGTGATAGGGAACCAAAAACCAGACCAGCATGCACAGTCAGAAAGAGCCCATGACACTCACATGTACTCCCCTCCCTACACAGCTCAAATAACATGTACACACTACACTGATATACACACAATCCTGGCAGTCTTTTAACAATTGCCAGACATTCACAGACTTCTCAAATCTACAGTTTCCCACAGAATGCATAGGCACAGGACTCATATATATGGCCGCTTCCTTGTTACATGTCTGGGGGTCTATGACATCACTGGGATGGTAGCAGGAATGAAGGCAATAAATGATACTACATACCTCTGAACCTCTTAGTGCATGATATCTGGACAACGCCTGACATAGTTGGGGGACAGAGCCTCAAACACAGGGGTATAGTGGACATATTTCTGTGATAAATTGAGACAGTTGCTGGTGTTACCGGGTTTGTTGCCACATATATTTTCTGAGGAATATTTTATTTATTGATTTTATTTTACATTTGTTTATCGGGAAAGTCCGACTGGATATATGTCCATTTTCAGCAGAGGCCCGGGGAGAAAAGCACCAGAAAGCAGAGTATAAATACATTAGGAACAATAGAAACATTTAGAGATAAGTACAATATGCAGTTTTCAATAGTGTGACAAACATGGATAAAACATAGTAGACAACATCAAAATCATGTGATTTCAATTTCAGACAATAGTACACGGAGTTATGGGCTAAGTCCCTTCAAGACTTCATACACTTATTAGAGTATAAGACTGAAATGCTTAGGGAGAGTTTGCAGGAACAACGGGTGGTGATTAGTCGAGGTTTAAGCAGGGACACGGCCAATGTTGTTGGAAATGTAGTTTGAGGATTTTTTTGAACTGGGTTAAGGAGGATTGGTGAGTAAGTTTGGCAGGAAGCATATTCCAAGTTTTGCCTACTGAATTGGTGAATAGTGAGTCCCCCAGCCACATTTATGCTCGTAGTTGTTTGTACCAGCAGTTTGTCAGTAGAGTGTAGTGTCTCCAGGTTGCTGTATGGTTTGATGATCTTGTTCAGTGCTGGTGTTTTTTCGGGTTGATATAGTATTTTATGGGTTATTATAAGTTGGTTGTATCGAAGAAGACTGGGCCACTCTAGCCATCCTAGTTGAGTTAGGTTGATACAATGGTGGGTCCTAGAGGTAGAACCAGTAGCAAATCTAGCAACATGGTTGTAACAACTAGCAAGTTTGGTAAGGGTGGCTTGGTTCAGGTTAGTGAAGAGGGGGGAGGCATAGAGGTGGGTAGAAAGTAGGTGGGACCGAGCGATAGAGGTTCTTGCAAAAGGAGTGAGGAAGGGTTTGATCCTGTATAGGGAGCCCAGATTTTTGTTGACAGATTTGATGGCTTGATTGACATGAAAATCATATTTTAGGGGGTTATCGACTGTGACGCACAGGAGATTTGTTTGAATATCTGGGGATATGATTGTGCCATTGCTGGAACTTATAGTAAAGAATGGTGAGGAGGATTTGCAGGTGGGGGGAAAATATGCGCAGTTTAGTTTTGTTGGGGTTTAATAGAAGCTGACGGTTTGCAAACCATTTTTCTACATCATTGAAAGTATTCTGGGTTAGGGTTATAAGCTCAGTTGAGGAGGAGGCGGTACATATTAAAGTAGAGTTGTCCATGTATTGGATGCAGGTGGCCTTGGGAGTGATGTTGGGTAGGTCATTGATAAAGACTGAAAAGAGTAGTGGTCCTAGTATGGAGCCTTTGGGGACTCCTAGAGTAATGGGTAGATGTATGGATAGGATATTCTGCCATAAAACCGCTTGTTGTCTATCAGGCAAGTAAGATTGGAACCATTTAAAGGAGCTACTATTCACTGACAGTTCCTTCAGGGTGCGGAGAAGCAGTTGGTGAGTGACCATATCAAAGGCCTTAGAGAGATCTAGGAAAAGAGCTGAGGTAAGTTTGTTATTGTTTAGATTGGTGTTGATAGAGTTAGAGAAGGATATCAGGGCTGATGAGGTGCTCTGGTGTGGCATAAAACCATGCTGAGAGTTGGCCTGTTGTTTATTTTGGGTGAGATAGTGCATTAATTGGTTGTGGATGCACTTTTCCATAATTTTGGCCATTGGTGATAGTATGGCTATTTGTCGGAAGTTTGAGAGGTCTAAAGAATTCCCTCCTTTATGAAGGGGAATAACATGCGAAACCTTCCAGAGAGAGGGGACAGTGGCTTCAGTCAAGGTGCGGTTTATTATGATCGAGTCAGGGTATGCAATGGCATTTGCCCCTTTTTGTAAATATTCTAGTGGGAAGAGATCAGCTGCCAGGGTAGTGGGCTTTAGTTTGTTAATTAGAGATCGGATGTTCGATGTAGATACAGGTTGGAAGGCAAAAGGGAGTGTGGTACTGGTTGTGGAGGAGTTTTGAAAGAAGCTGGTGGGGGGTAGTTGGCTAGCTAGTGATTGGATGGTTTTGGTAAAAAAAAAGTTGTTAATGATGTTAACAGTTTCCTCTGGAGTTTTAAGGTCGCAAGTTGAGGGGGTGGGGGTGGAGATTTGGGCAGGGTGGAGCAGTTTGTTTATGCCTGCCCAAACCTTTTGAGGTTTGTTCTGGTGTTTTTGCTGAAGGTGTTGATAGAAGTTTTTTTTTTGTCTAAAAATTTGGCTTTCTTGGTATCATTTCTTAGTTGTCAGAATTTAATATGGTCAAGTGGGTCTTTGGAGGTGCACCAATTGCCCCATGCTTTATTTCTTGCTATGATTTTGGTTTTGGTTACTTTAGAGAGCTAGGGGGTGGTCTTAGTTTTGGCTCTAAGGGTGCGGATAGGAGCATGGGAATCTAGAATGGAGAGGAATTTAGAATTAAAATAGTCTACAGCATCATATTAAAATAGTCTACAGCATCATCTAGTGGAAGTTCTTTAAGTATGGCCCAATTGCAAGCTCTGAGTTCATTCTGAAAGTCAGTGGAGTTAAAGTTCTTGTTATTTCTGATAGATTTTTAAAGAACTTGGTGTTGGTTATCTACTTTATGCTTAATGATGTAAGTGAATAAGTGGTCACTTATATCATCTGGGAGGGTACCCATGTTATACAGGTCTGGGTGATTGTTGATAAGAATCCAATCCAGGATACTGCCTTTGTAGTTGGATTTATTTACTCTGGTGGGTGAGGATACAAGTTGGGTAAAGCCGTGAAGGTTTATATGGGTGGTGGGAGATTCAGAGGAACAATTGTTCCAGTCAATATTAATGTCTCCTAACATCATAGTTTCATGGGGATATGTGTTGGAAAGCCACTGGAGGAAGTCTTCTAGGGTATTTGCATTGTTTCCTGGGGGGATATAAAGGCAGGCAATGAATATAGGTTTACTTTTGTTAATCTGTAGTTTGCAAACTATGGCTTCTTTGTTATTGAACAAGGGGGGCGTTGCTGTGGGGCTAGAGTGACATCTATTGTGTTTCTAAACAGAAATGCTACTCCTCCACCTTTCCTGGTGTTTCAGTCTAGTCTAAGTATGTTGTACCCTGGTGGGATAACCTCATCATTTTTAGTTCCTGGTTTTAGCCAGGTTTCTGTAAGACATAGTACATCAGGTGAGTAGGTGGCTAGAAGGGCATGAAGATTATGGACCTTGTTGTTAATGCTCCTGATGTTTAGGTGACAGGTCAGGAGAGAGTTAGGGAAACTTGCATTTGGCCATATGTTGAAGGTGGTAGTGGGCTGGGAGCTTGTGGGAAGGGTGGGTCCAGGGTTAGGGTGGATGTCTCCATCCCTCATCAGAGCAAATTGTACCATGATTATTAGTTTCAGCACTTTACTTATTATTTTATGATAATATCTAGTTTTGGGGAGATGGTCTGGGGTCTAGTTAGTAGGTGGTTGTTAAAAGTGGAGAGAACAAGTTTGTAGTGAGCTAGGGGATGGTTTGATTCACTCAAGGTGGGAGCAGAGATGGTATGAGACATGGGGTGGTGAAAGCCAAGAGAGGGCTGGTTTTCATGTATGGTGAGGAGATATAGCCCAGGCAATGTAACTGAGAGGAACATAATTGGTCTCATCTTGATAGTAGTGGTACTTGGTAAAGAATGTGGGTGGAGAATTAAAGGGGTTGTTGTCAGGAAAGGGTGGTGTATGGAGGTGTGGGTTATCAATGATAGGTTGTAGGAGGGGGGAGTGGTTTATTGGGCCTAAATTTAGCAGTTGTGGTGGTGGGTGGAATTTGGGGCAGGGTGGGGTATGAGTGAGCCCGAGCAAAGTGAGGAAGAGTTGAGTGGGGCTATACCAATTTACAAGGATTTCCAGGGTCTGTGAATATACAGGCTTAAATAATACAACTTTACAGTGTTTTTACTCACTTCCTTTTAAAGTGAGCTGCAATGTACTCAATTTTACTCAATTCTTTTAAAAGTGAGCTGTGATTTACTCAACACTGTATTAAACAAAGTTTGTAGCTTAGCCAGACAACCTCACTGACTATTGGGAGAAAGCAAGCTTTAAACCTGAATTTTGTACAGATATTTTATTTCTTTAGCAACTGTGAGATGAAGTAAGCAGGGGGAATGTGTTATACAGGCTGTTTAAGCTGTAGAATGCTTTTTTATTACTTATTACAGCAGCCTGACTAGGGAGTCTAAGACTGTTAGGCTATCTTTTACTATGGAACCTAGGCTAGCTGTAGACCCAGTTCAGCCAAGCATCTACTAGCACAACAGTTACACTTAAGATATACACCGTGCAGTCCTTTTCCTTAGCGAGAAACAGTGCAGGAATACTTTCTTTTAGTTTTCAGGATATTTCTTTTCAGCACAGATTGAGTCGTTCAAGGTAAGGACAATTGTGGTGGAAAGACCTTGCAGTCCTTTTCCTTAGTGAGGGACAGTGCAGGAATGCTTTCTTTTAGTTTTCAGGATATTTCTTTTCAGCACAGATTGACACATTCGAGGTAAGAACAGGTGGGGTGAAAAGACCTTGCAGTCCTTTTCCTTAGAATACGAAGTCAGTAACACCAATGGATGTTAGCATTTACTGACTGCATTCCCCAGAGCATCCTACTGATTAGCCAAGGACAACAACTGTCTGGGGAACAGATCAAACATATGAGCCACACATATGGACAGTGTCTAGGCCTCTGGACAGTGTAGTAGTATGACCACAGTCATGTAACAGAATGGAAATCCTGTGACAGCTGCCAAACATGTCACCCAGCACCTTATGAGCACAGTAAGACCAACACGACACTCCCCAACATCAGCTCTGGGCAATTACCTGTGTATATTCAAATATAGCATGCACTACGGGGATGGAACTGTAGTGAAAAGCAGATTGTGGTGCAAAAATGTCCAACCAAAACCATTTGCACCACAGTCAGAGCAACATATCAGTACCCAAATGAATTCTAGAGTAGAACGACTGTCTGAACCAACATATCCTGATTGCCAGTCACACACTACATCAACATATACTGACCAAATTCACAGTGTACTGGGAATCCTGAGGTATTACAGGACATTTCAAAGTCTGCCCCTAAAAGCATACAGACCTGATAGACTGCTAACACCTGCAGCAGCATGCACAGTCATATAGGTAAAGGATGTATGGCACTCACATCTGCTACTCTCCCTACCCAGCCCAACAAACATCTACACACAACAGTGCTACACAATCTTGGCATTCTGTTCACAATGGCCAGACATACATAACTGTCATGTGTACAGATTTCCACAGAATTTCCAGGGTGTGCAACCATAATCCTGGCCACATACCACAGCCAAGAGTCTGCTAGGTCACTGGGATGATAACTGGAGTGGAGTTGATAATTAATGATATATCATACCTCTGCACCTCGTAGTGCAGGGCATCTGGACAATGCATGATGTACTTGGAGTACAGGGGGCCAGAAAAAGGAACATATCACACATAATGGTGTTACAAACTGAAACAGTATCTGGTGTTACACATGTTGCTGTAACATAACATCCCTAAAGGATATGATGTCTGGAACATCAATGGATGTCAACAGTTAGTGGCTTCAATCCTCACATTATCCTACCAACCCCACAAAAACAGACGTTGTTCGAGGAACAGACCAAACATAACAGGCAAACCTCTAGCCACTCTGTAGACAACATGCCATTTTAGAGGTATGTCAGAGGCATATCACTGTCACATGTCAAGTCACTCAGTAAATGCATGTCCAGATGAACTCTGTCAGTCTAGCAACCCTCCATGTGTATAACAGCACTAATGACATACAGTCTGTACCCAATTCTGCAGCTTTGTCCCCCATGTTGTTGGGCTGTATCCACATGTCCTGTCCTGTGACATATTTCCACCTACTGTCTGTGAAGCTGTAGCCCCCACACCTCTGTAATGTTCCCTGCACAGGTAAGAAAAAGGGGCAAGGCACACATGAAGGACATCACATATGTTGGAACTAGCAGCAGTGTCCAGGCCCACACCACAGTACTATGTCAGCACCTAAATATCTCTATGGCCTCAGCAATACATGACAGGACAACATCAACCCCTCAAGGTAGGCTGAACGCCTGTGGTGGACAGCAGCAATACACAACTACCATCATAGGTGTAAATAATCACAGGATGGGCCAAGAAGGGACAGGTGCCTCATTGGCAGCCATGCCACCTTGTTCTGCACAAGCAAATAAGGTCACAGGTGATGTACCCTAAGGCTGTCTTTGAGTGCAAACTGGATACATCCACTAAGGCAAATTACCAGGCCTTCCAGACATGTGTCTGCAATTCTAGAGGCAACACACATATCTGCTCTGTAGTGGTGGTTAATAACGCCACATACACATATGCCATAGATATAGGCAACCAGCTGCAGACAGGTGAAGTGTAAACTTCACCCCCTGTCCCCCCATAGGTACACATAATGCCCTCTCAAAGACAACACATATAGGTCTCCAAAGGCCTGATACCATTCCTGACTGTATCCTACATGAACACAGGCATGGGCTCTCAGACCCATTCTGCAGTGTACTCAACCACAGCCTGAGTAACGGTGTCATCCCATCTCCACAGAGGACAGACAGAAAGTTGATAGAAAACAGGTTATGCATTAGCATGAATATTCTGAAGGATACAAGTCTGAATTTGAAATGTATGCCATTATGTCATGACAGCAGTCCTCAGTGACATGGCCTCAAACCTAAATACTCTCCATTTAGTATAATATTATAATATTAATATGCAATGGGAGATAAATAAAAATATACAGCTCAAATCCACAAACCAAGACAGTGTAGTGGTCAGAGTCCTAGCTTTGCATACAGTCATACACAGTTTGAGTACTACAACAGGCAATTCAATTTTCCATGGGAAAGCAGTGTTAAAAGTACTATTTTCATATTAAAATATGTGGTAAGTTATTTTTGTCACCTAGGGTAGTGTAGCTGGTGTAAAATGGAAGTGTGAGTGCATATAACTTGGGAAACCACCCATGTATACACATGTCCCATATAGTATAGTTACACCCCTTGCTACTGTAATGAAAGCACATAGAGCCATGTCATGTAATGGAAATCATATACACTTACTAAATTAAGTCATTAGTATGATATTTTATAGAAATGAACTGTGAGCAATGGTTAGCAGTCTTAAGCATTGCTCAAACATGAATGCTAAGCAGCAGGTAGCTCAGCTAAGCAGATTTGCACACTCTTAAACTCCACTAAGTGAAGCCAACACAGACAAAGTATCTATACATTTAATCATGTGTTGGCATCGCTTAGCGTCATGCAAACCCACTTACAACTGCTTTAATCACTGTTTCCATCAGCCACTGCTCTGCCTAACAACACAATAATCAGCCCTGCCAAGTCTTAAACCCAAAGTCCTGTACACCATAGTCAGAGCAATGTACCACTACACCATTTGAGTTGTAAGGTTTGCTGATGCTTTTTCAAACATATCATGCAGTTCAGTCATTCAACAGTAGGGAAAATATTCCGTAGAATCAGTCGGGTTTTGTATTTATACATATACGCATTTATATATGTATGCAGATGCATATATATAGAAAAATATATACATAATATAAATAGAGATATACATATAAAATATATACACATATATGTGTGTGTGTGTGTGTATGTATATATATATATATATATATATATATATATATATATATATATATATATATGTGTGTATATATAAAGAAAATATAAAATATTTTATATATATATATATATATATATATATATATATATATATATATATATATATATATATATATATATATATATACTCATAACATGTAGTGGAGGAGTCATACCTCACAACCATATGTCTCAACCTCTTAGTGCAAAAAATCTGGCCAAAGGCTGTCCAAATGGGGGAAAAAATGGGCCCAAACTAGGGACATATTTTAAATATTGTTCTTAGAAATGTAGAATGTTGCTAGAGTGACAGCATACAATTTCTGAAACTGAAATGTACGTCACCATTTACTTTCAGAAACCCTCACATCAACACAGTGATTTACCAGGGATATAAAAATAATGAATCTGTGGAACAGACCAGAAATATGAGCAATAAACCTGGACATACTGCAACAATCCGGACAGTCGAGAGGTAGGCTCAGAACCCCTTAGTGCAGCGAATCTGGACCAAGCCTGACAAAGTGGGGGGGGGGGTGAAAGCCATGAAAATAGGGACATATCTGAAATACTGGAGTAGATAAGCTGACACAGTTCCTGCAGTAACACTCTCATGTCTGTCCTAACATATATTGACTGAAATAGCACAAGTCCAACACTCAATTATTTCTCACTAGTTAGTGACTAAAATCCTCACATCATCCCACTGATGTGTCAGAAATACACACCACTTATGGAGGCCAGGCAACAGTACATCTTAAAAATATCTGGACATAACATCACATTAGGGAAACTACACTTAGCTGCTAAGTATGTCACCAAGCACTGTCCAGACTACAGTCAGACTGACACAACACTAATCCAAATCTGCTATGGGGACTTACTGGAAAATTATTGGACTTATTGGAAAATATATCAGGCACTACAGGGATGTTACAGCACTGAAAAACAGACAACAGTGTGAAAGTGCATACTCACAACCAATTCCACCACAGCCACAGTGACATACTGGAAAGCCAAAGGAACAGTACAGTATAAGGACTGTGTGAACAAAAATATCTCAACATGTTTGCCACTCACACACTACCTCTACATATACTGGCCCAATTCACAGTGCAGTATGATGCCTGACCGTGGTATGGGACATGTCTCAGTCTGCCCCTACAAACATATACAGCTGATAGACCTCCAGAAACAGGAGCGGCATGCACAGGCAGATAGAAAAGGAGCCATAACACATACATCCACACCCGTCCCTACAGAGGCCAAATAACATTGACACACTACACTGCTACACAATCCTGACAGTCTGTCAACAATCGCCAGAAATACACAGACCTCTCAACTGTTCCCAGTCCCACTGAATGTCCAGGCTTTGTCCTCATATATAAGACCTCTTACACATAACATGCCTGGCAGTCTGATACATCACTTGGGATGGTACCAGGAATGAAGGCACTAAATAATGATATGCCTTACCTATCATCCTCTTACTGCATGACATCAGGACAAAGCCTGACATACTTGGGGGACAGAGGCCACAAAACAGGGTCATATGTGAAATATTGCTGTTATAAACTGAGACATTTGCTGGTGTAACAGGGTTTGTTGTAGCATATCTTTTCTAAGGAATATTAAGTCAGAACCACAAATGGATGATGCCATTTACTGACTGCAATCCCCACAGTATGCCACTGATTGCCCAAAGACAAAAAATGTCTGAGGAACACACCAAACATGAGAGTCCAAAATCTGGCCATTCTGCAGATAGCCCTACAGTTGAGAATTAGGTCAACCACATAACAACTGCCAGACTTAAAATCAAGCAGAAAAGCCATGTCCACACAAACCCTGTTAAACTAGCATTAATTCAACTGTATAACAAATATACTTACCTGTGCTTATGTCTGGAACATTCTCCCCCAGTTTGTTGGGCTGTCTCTACAGTTTTCATTGTAAGAGACATTTCCAACTACCTTCTGTGATGCTGTTGTTCACACACCTCCATGAAGTCCTCCTCATAGACAAGGAAAAGGGGCAACGGCCACATGAAGTAATCAGTTATAGGTGTGTGTTGCCATGCCATTAGCTATAGGAGTAAAACTACAGCTGTTCTGGATGCAATTAACAAGTGGGGTACACCAATTCGTGCACAGGCCATCAGCTGCTCATGAGCATTACATACAAAAGGCAAGCTGCTGCCTATGCAAAACAGATGTATACCCTACATCTGGAAGAGAGAGACACACACACAGACCAAGAAACAAGCTATACACAGTGTAATAAAATCAGCCATACTTGGAAAAAGGTATGTCAAACAAGTAAGCATGTAATAGAATGCAGTAGGGAGTATGTAATAATGGGAAATATGAAGTACAACAAATATGTCTCAACAAGAGTTGCTGTACTAATATATTGCTGGTCAGAACTTATGGCCATAGCAACTGGGTCTGTTTGCAGTGCACAGATTACAGTTCAAACCTGAGTCACCATAGGAAAGGATGGCTCACATATGACTACTACTGGAGTGTGTGTTGAACAATACTGAGTCTGTGACACTGCTAGGCCAGCTACTGGGATGTCGTAGATATCCAGATGTTAATTGTGAATACAACTACGATATACATGTCTGTCACAGAAATGTGACAGACCTATACAGGGTATTTGCATAGTGAAATGCTGTTGCAGATGTGTGTGTTGAACTGCATGTGATATACTGAGCTCATACCATTAAAGTGACCAGTATTATGCACACTGACCATATGTATGCTTCATATTTGTAGTCATTTACTCATAGAGTTGTATTATGTCTGGCAAATTGTCAACCTGTGAAGACTGACATTAAAACATCTCCTTCTCCATCTTTTGGCTGTTCCCATTAGGGGTTTCAACAGCGGATCATCTGTCTCAATTTCCTCCTGTCCTCTGCATCTTGCTCTGTCACATCAACCACCTGCATGTCCTCTATTACCACATCCATACACCTTTTTGTAGGTCTTCCTCTTTTCCTCTTACCTGGCAGCTTCATCCTTAAAATCCTTTTCCAATTATACTCAGCATCCTTCCTCAGTACATGTCCAAACTAACATAATCCCGCTACTCTCTGGCTTGGTCTCCAAACCATCCAACCTGAGCAGACCCTCTAACATACATATCCCTAATCCTGTCCACCATTGTCACACCCAGTGCAAATCTTAACATCTGTAACTCTGCACATCCAGCTCTGACTCCTGCCTTTTTGTCAGTGCCACTGTCTGCAATCCATATAACATAGCTGGTCTCACTATCATCTTGTAGATCTTCCCTCTCACTCTTAATGGTACTCATCTGACACAAATCACTCCTGACACTTGTCTCTACCCTCCCCATCCTGCCTGTACTCTCTTCTTCACCTCTCCCCCACATGTGTCATTACTCTGAACTGTTGATCCCAAGTATTTAAACTTACCCACCTTCACAAACTCTACCCCATACATCCTCATCATTCCTCTACACTCCCTCCCATTCACACACACATATTCTGTCTTAGTCCTGCTGACCTTCATTCCTCCCCTCTCTAGAGCATATCTCCACCTCTCCAGGGTCTTCTCAACCTGTTCCCTACTCTCACTACAGATTATAATGTCATCTGCAGACATCACAGTCAACGGGGACTCCTGTCTGATTTTGTCTGTCAACCTGTTCATCACCACTGCAAATAAGAAAGGGCTCAGAGCTAAACCCTGATGTAATCCCACCTCCACCATAAATGCACCTGTCACTCCAACTGCAGAACTCATGGCTGTCATACTACCTTGTACATATCCTGTAGCACTCTTACAGATTCCTCCGCCACTCCTGACTTTCTCATGCAATACAACTCTCTAGGAAAACTGTCATATGCTTTCTCTAATTCCACAAAGACACAACACAACTTCTTCAGACCTTCTCCGTACTTCTCCATCAACAGTTTCAGAGCAAACATTGCATCTGTACTGCTCTTTCCTGGCATGAAACCATAGTGCTGATCAGTAATCATCACCTCCCTTCTTAACCTAGCTTCCAATACTCTTTCCCATAACTTCATGCTGTGACTGATCAATGTTATCCCTCTGTAGTTACTACAGCTCTGCACATCACCCTTATTCATATAATTGGTAACAAATGCATCCTCTAACCTTCCAAGATTACATTAAACAATCTGGTTAAAACGACCACTGCCATTTTTACTAAACACGTCCATGCTTCCACAGGTATGTCACCTTGACCAACAGCCTTTCCATTCTTAATCCTCTTCATCATAGCTATCTTTACTTCCTCTTTGCTAATCTGTTGCACTTCCTTATTCACCATACCCACATCATCCAACCTACTCTCTCTCCCATTCTCTTCATTCAACAGCTCTTCAAAATACTCTTTTCATCTGCTCAACACATTCTCCTCACTTGTGAGTATGTTTCCCTCATTATCCTTTATCACCCTTATCTGCTGCACATCCTTCCTAGCTCAATCCCTCTGTCTAGACAATTGGTATGGCACCTATTCTCCATCCTTAGTGTCCAACCTTTCATACAACCCTTCATACACCTCATCCTTAGCCTTTACCACCTCTCTTTTTGCCATGCACCCCATCTCTTTATACTCCTGTTTACTTTTTTCATCTCTCTGACAATCTCACTTCTTCTTCACCAACCTCTTTCTCTGTTTACTCCCCTGTGCTTCCTCATTCCAGCACCAGGTCCCCTTGTCCTCCTTCCTCTGTCCAGATGTCACACCAAGTACATTTCTAGTCATCTCCCTTACTAGCTTGCTGTAGTTACCCAGATATTCGGTAACTCTTCACTGCCACCCACTGCCTGTCTTAACTCTTCCCTAAACTCAACCTCACAATCACCCTTTTTGAGTTACCACCATTTGATCCTGGGTGCTGCCCTCACACTTCTCCTCCTCCTCTTGATCAACATCATCCCACAGACCAACATTCCATGCTGCCTAACTATACTTTCCCCAGTCACCAATTTACAATGTCAAATCTCCTTCAAACAGGCCATTCTGCATAGGAGATAATCCACCTGTGTGCATCTCCCTCCACTCGTGTATGTCACCCTATGCTCCCCTGTCTTGTTAAAAATATGTATTCACCACAGCCATGTCCATTCATTTTTCAAACTCAACCACAATCTCACCTTCTGCATTCCTTTGCTTAACACCATACCTACCCATCACTTCCACATCTACTCTGTTCCCTTCACCAACATGCCCATTGAAAGTTGCTCCAATCACCACTCTCTCACCCTTGGGTACAGTCATTACCACTTCATTTGACTCAAAGAATTTTCTGTTTCATCCATCGCACATGCAACTAGCAGAGCATATGTACTAACAACAGCCATCATTGCACCATCAATGTCCAGCTTCATTAACATCACTCTAGCTGACACTCTTTTCACCTCCAAAAACACCCTTGCCATACTTTTCCTTCAGGATAACCCTTACACCATTTCTCCTCCCATCCAAACCATGACAGAACTATTTGGACCTGACTCCGATACACCTAGCCTTACACCTCTTCCATCTGGTCTTTTCTACACACAATATATTAACCTTCCTTCTGTCCATCATATCAACTAGCTCTGTCCCCATACCAGTCATACTGCCAGAATTAAATGTTCCTACCCTCACTACCACACTCCTAGCCTTTCTACTCCCTTCCTGCCATATGAGCGTTGGACATCCTCCAGGATATGTATGTGAATGCAAAGGCTACTGTGCTATCAAATGACTTAAGTATGTTACAGCAATATTAAGAAAGTGTCACTAATTTCAGCCCGTCACCCCCCATGTATGTGTGGCATCCTCCAAATGTCCTGTTCTAACAGGTTGACAGGAATGACTGAGCAGCAAGAGTGTAAATACAGTGTGCCACACAGATATAGACCAGAAATGCATATCAGGCATTACATGTGCACATTTATGTATGAGTAGGTGTACCTGGATGCCTCATAACAGACATGGGGTGCAAAATGTCAGGTAATAAGCTGTACATGTTGTACACATAGGTAATCTCAGTTTCTGTGCATCCAAAAGAGTTAGATTTCTACAGCTACTGGTTGCTGCATTGCCCTGACACAGCCATGGGTACTAGAATAAGCATGATTATCAGATTGAAGTTTCAGAAGGATCCAACCATGTTATGACCTTGTGTCCATGCCTACTACAAACAGCCATATGACCACCGACAAGGCTGTATGGACTCAGCAATATCTTACCTGTAAAACCTGTCTCCACCAAAGTAAAGTAATCCCCTTTGCTGGACAGCAGCAATACACAAACCACATAACTGGTCACTATGTTGGCTGTACAGGCCAGAGTAGGAGCAGGCAACAACTTGGCAGCAAGTCAACCTTTGTCTGAATGAGCTTATAAGGTCCCACATGGATTACTATAAGGCTAACTATGAGTACAAATTGGACACATCCACCAAGGACAATCACAAGGCCATCTTCACATATGTTTGCAATCTCAGAGGTGACAACACAAACCACCCTGTAATGGTGGTCAATCACACTAAATACACACAAACTATTGCTATAGGCAACCTGCTGCAGACAGGTTTAGGGCAAACATCACCCCCTGGCTCACCATCAGTGTAGGTGGATATGCAAAGCACCTGCATGCCTCCCCTCATCATCAGGGAGCAGGTATATTCTGCCTAATCAAAGTCAACAAAAGCAAGTCTCCATGGGACCTGAGAAAATTCCTGTCTGTATTCTACATGAACTCAGGCATATGCTTCCAGCTCCATTACACACTGCATGCAAGCAAAGCCGGAGCACCATTTACATCCCATCTGCAAGGAAGACAGCCAATGTCATGCCCCTACACAAATGTAAATAATGAATGGTGATTTATGCAATGTACTGGCCCTCATTGAGGGGAACATGACACATCAGGACCAGGAGTGCAACGCAGCTTCATACTGTGCTGATAGATGACAGGGGTATGATGTGGTTGTAAGTGGTGACTACTGATAGGCAATATTGATGTGCTGGTTCTGTAAATAACTCTGGGCAATGTCTGAGGTCCTGTGATCTTTTTCCCTGCTTATGTCTTCTAGGTGCCATGCAGCATAAGCCGGCGTACACTGCTGAGGAAAATGCAGCCATTACAGAGGCAATACTACAGCACCATGTGGTGATGTTCGGCTGGGGCCGACAAAATCTGCTGGAGTGGACTGCCCTGTGGGATGACCTTCTTCACAGAGTGAACACCTTGGGCCACCATGGCCACACATATGATCAGATCAGGCATCGGGCAACTGACCTGCTATGTCGTGACTGGCAAAGGGCTGCTGCAGTGGCCAGGGACCATTCCGTCCTGCTACACAGGCCCCACTTACGCCAATGGAGGAGCTCCTTGCCAACCTTGGGGCAGCCCCCAAACAACAACCAACACATGAAACACCAGTCATGGAGGTGGGTGGCACCCAGGCAACAGGCGAGGAGCATCCAGGTAAGACCACAGTGCACATCAGTGTAAGCATGTAACAGTCATACTGTCTTCAATAGAGTATCTAGATGCATATGTCAGTTCAACCTGCATTTATGGATGGGTTTTAGTAATGCACATAAGTGCACATCTATGGTGAGGGACAGCAAATTGTGTACTATCATAGCTTGTACTGTACCTGTGCAGACACGTAGCATTTATCTTGTACCAATGTCAAATGTGAGTCTGCTGACAATACCTCTCCCCCACAACTACATAGGTCACTCTGGTCTGCATGTGGGACAGCAGCCTGAAGCCGGTGAGTATGGGATTTTTCTGCTGTGGCTCATCAGTACCCCAGGTATGTTAAGGTCAGGCATGTGACCATGCACACAACTGTTGCTCTCAGCTATTTTGCAATACCTGCATGTACACTTGTGGTAGGGTTAACTGTATTGCATTACAGTGGTCATTACAGGGGCCTATTTGCAGGAGATGTCACATATCTGTAGCATACCTCACAACCTGCCATTGCAGGAAATCTGGACAAAGACTGACAAAATGGGGGGATGAAGTTCCAAAGCTAGGGACATATTTTATAAATGAATGTTATACAGTGCATATAAATGGTGTACACATACCTGTTAGAATGCCAGGTATTTGTGAAATACAAAAATGAGAGCACAATAACATATTTCTGAACTCTTCCAACCTTTCATAACCTGTACAATTCAATTGTAAAATAAACAGATCTGGTAGGGGAATAATTATGACCCTTACAAAACTTACAAGAAGCTAGATGCATACATGTGCACAGGCTGAAGCTAATACAGTATTGAATATTATTACAGGATTACATCTTCTGGGGTACACACCTGCCATTAATTACAGAGACTCTTTGATAAACAGCAAATAATGGTCAGCTGTCCTAACAGGGTCATCATCATACATTTACTCAGTTGCCTACTACAGCAGCAGGCATAGTTCACATACAGCTTATGAAGCAGAAAAAGGGATCTCATTTTTGAAAGGTATAAACCCATAGAAGGGTACACACACATTTTCACAACATTGCATACACCATGGAACACTGTGAAGACAGTCATCACATGGTGGTGGTAATATGGGGCAACAGTGACATTGCAAAGAATGGACATCCCACCAAATGTGTGAAAAAGCCAAGACAAAAAATGGTCAGGGAGGCTGCCATGAGAAATACAGCAACACTACTGAAGATGCAGGAATCATTGGCAAGTACCAGTTGTGTACTACATGTGACAATAATCTCTACGTCTGGCCTACGGGATAGGTTTGGAAGATGTAAGCCTTCTCACCCATGGAATAACATCCAGTTCTGGTGTATTTCTCAAGAAAAATACATCAGGTCCCACAATAGCATGTGGGGAAATGTGTTATGGTGTAATGAGACCAAGGTTGCACTTTTTTGCCATAATACCAAAAGGTTTGTTTGGAACAAGAATAACACTGTGCATCACCAAACGAACACCATCTCCATGATGAAGCATGGTGATGGCCATGTCCTGCTTTGGGATTGCTGTTCATTAGCTGGAAGTTGGCCTTTAGCCAAGGTGGAGGGAATTAGGAAGAGTTCAAAATACCAGTCCCTTTTGTCTCAAAATCATCATGTGTCTGCTAGAAAGCTGTGGATGGAAAGTCTGCGCGGGAAATGAGGGACGAAAAGTTACCATGGTAAATACGTCATGCTTAAGGTTCTTGTCTGATGAAGTCTGTTGTATTTGATGAAAAACGCTGTGTGACCGTTTTGCGTTTAACGTTTTGTGGATTTTGTAATCTGTGGGGGTGCCCTGAAGAGGCCTGTGCAGAAGTGATGCCCTTGCAATCTGACAGAGTTGGAGGACTTATGCAAGGGAGAGTATACAAATATTGCTAAGTCAAGATATGCCATGCTGATACACACCTTCCCAAAAGGACTGACTGCTGTTATGAAATTAAAAGGTGCTTTAACAAAGTATTAGTTTAAGGGTGTGCACAGTCATGCAACCAGCCTATTGTACGTATTTCAACTTCTACATGCTGCCCCTAACCGATGTGTTTCTTTCTCAATTGGATTGCAAAGGTTATAGGTCACATTAAGGTTGGGAAATGTTATCACATGACTTCTGTGGTCTCATGTTATATATCAGACAAATCTAGCATGTAACCAGGGGTGTCTATACTTATAATGTCCACTGTAAGCTTAGAAGGTTGTTAGTGTAACTGGTTCGGTTGTAACATACCTGTGCTGCAGGTTTTGAAGTGTGAGACTCAAAATATGTCATTAAATAGTGACACCACTCCTCATATCATCCCAGTAATGTCAGACAAATACAGGATTTATGATGAACAGACCAGAAATATGAGCCACACATGTAGACATTCAGCGACACTCTGCGCAGTTGAGAGGTGTGTTCTGTAGGAGTTGTCACTGTGCTATATAGGTGAACAGCAATTATATGTACATGGGTGCAGTGCATGCTACTTAAAGGCCCATCACCTACTAACACTACTCACATATCACAGAGGTGTACATAAGTTGTAACAGGAAGTGGAAAGGGCTGCACTGCATGATGTTGAGGCCCTGTCCAGGGTGTGTATGTAGTGGCCTGACTGTGTTGTGAATGTCATTAGTTGGCTATTGTGAGGTCTGTGTACTGCCTGTCTGCCACCTCACCTGTATGTATGTGCATGTGTTTGCATGAGTGTGCGTGCATGCGTGTGTGTGTGCATGTGTAGCAGCAAATAGTATAGTGCAGGTATTAATTTACATATGTTGTCTTTCCCCCACAGGGGTCATGGTGCTTGCAGTCCCTCCTGCTCAGTATCTGATGTCAGTGTGTCTGCAGACTCTGGCAATGTTGATGATCATATTTAGGCACTGGTGGTGTTGTCAGGGTCTGAATCTCTGCCATCAGTTGGCATCCCACACTCATCCACAATGTCCCCGCACACTGTCACAATGCCCACACATGCCCCGTCCCCAGCAGTCACAGATGATGGACAGTTGGCAGGTGTTGGTATGGAACAGGCTAGTGTGATGACTATGGCAGGTGTGAGTGTAGACACTGTCCATAGCCAGAGTGCAGGTGAGGTCCCACACAGGTGGCTGGACAGGGGTGCTCACTGGAAGACTGCTGCTCATTGAGCTGCTGTTGCAAGTGGCACAGCTTTTGTCACCAGATGCATGTTTTGGGTTGTCATGGATGCACAGGTATGTAGTGAGTGCAACACCAGACATATACTCAGGGTGGTGGATGCAACTCTTCCTGGTTTACATGGCGACATATGTGAACTTGTTGAGGCCACATTCCAAAATACCGAGGTCATGAATAGACAGTGGGGTGAGACCTTGGCAATCCTCGACCGTGGCATGTTTGTGCTCGATCATGTGGTGGGAGATGGGCATCGGCCACATGGATGTAGGTCAGCACCAACATTAGCTGAGAGTCTATGGGGTAGTGCACCTTCACACTCCCGTAGTGGCAGTGACATCAGCACTACTGAAGGGGGGTTGCTATCCACATCACAACAGAGCAGGCCATGGGCACATGGCCCTGGCTGGTCCCATCAGGGACACGGATCTAGCAGACAGCAGTCACCATCAGGAAGCAGTACTGCATCTGGCCTTGGGCCTAGTGGTGTCAGTGAGACCCTTGGCAGGACCAGATCACATGTCTATGGCTGGAGATGGTAAACTGGACACTCTGCCATGTACGGTCCACAGCTGTCCGACATACCCCTGTGTAGGGCAGCCACATGGCATGACAGTGTGCAAACATACACATACATATCTGTATCACAGGCAAGTCACCTCCAGACACACACAGCACTATTGCACAGCTCATCTATTGGATACCCCTCCAAACACACACACATGGATGTCAAGCATATGGCCCAGCTTAGGCCTCTGGTAAACCCACACCACATCCTGTGCATATGATGATACCTGTGCCACATCCCTGTCATCCATACCATCAATGCAGGCACAGGCTAATATGTATCTGATGCACAGGGTGAATATAGTACACTGTAGCTATGTAATACTGTTTAAGGTGCTGTCTGCTTACATTTGTTATGGGTACACATAAAGGTGCATGCACCTTATTAGCCATGATGCATTATTGCTGTTAGTACCACTGACTGAATGTAGTCTGACATGCTGTATTCTGTTTGTGTCCCAAGTGTCTGTATGTCTGCAGGCTGTGGCCCTGCAGACATTACCAACGTGGAGTATGGCAGAGTGGAAATACACTGACCTTTTCATAGGCAAGGTACACATTTATATTTATGTTTACAAGGTGTGCATGCATGCAACAGTTTGTGATGGACACTGTTGTTAGACAGTGTGACCTGGAATACATACCCCTTGTCACAGACAGGTAGCCTTCAGACATGTCACCTCACTGTTGTGTAGTACCACAGACTCATACATGTGGAAAAAGTAATTGGAGTACTGTCAGTAGGTCCCTCACCAGCTTAGCCATTATATTGACTGCAACAGATTCACATGTCAGCACTTGTTCATCTTGCCATTTCTTTCCCATACAATCAACCCTGATGCAGTTGGTGAGGGCATGTATGGTACTGTGTATGACAGGTTTGTGGTATGTATTCGTGAGTTCACAGGGTGGAACAAGGAAACAAAATGGTATATCCTTGGCATACACACAGTAAAGACTGACACAGGGGATGTGCATACAGTAACACAAACACAGTTTGCAATGGACGGTTTCATAAACCTACATATCTACTTTAATGTACTATAGTGCTACATACACATGACATACCCCACATAGATTATATGCATGGGACATAACCCACTACCTCTTACAACATGTACTGTTGTGAATGCCTTCATGGATGGTGAGATAACCCACCAGGAATAGCAACTGGAGTCATCTATTGCTCCTACAAGCCTGGACAAGTGATAGGGTAACAGACGTTGCATCAGCATGATGTTTCATTCAGGTATGATATCTGATGCTGGCATGTGTGTCAGTACACCAACTGTGACCGATTTGGCAACAATATCACATACATGTCCATTGTTAGGGGACACAGCCCACATATGGGTTGCAAACATCCAGATATTCTGTAGACATCTGTACAGATGACTGGAATGGCCTGTACAACAGTTATCATGTTGCATGTGACAGATGCCAATGAAATGCTATATAAAGTAATGCCATTGGGAGGTAGTAAACAGGCATGGATGGTACACGCATCAAAATGGTATAACCCACACAGGATATGATTCTCAACCCAAACACACACACACACAAACACACACACACACACACACACACACACACACACACACACACACACACACACACACACACACACATACACACACACTCTCCAGTATTCAGATTAGAACCCCTACCTATCTAGTTATTTCTACTATAGTGTTATGCAGTTGTCAGATGCACCACAGAGATTATATAAATCCACCTTCTCCCAAGGTATTTCTACAGTGAATGACATCAGCAGGCCTTGTAAAGTAGGGTGATGGGAAGTATACAGGGTGGTACACTACTCAAAATGGTATATCCCACACAGGATATGATTTTCAACCCAAACACATACACCCTCACCCCCCCACACCCACACACACACACACACACACACACACACACACACACACACACACACACACACACACACACACTCGCATACACAGTTGCCAGTATTGAGATTAGAACCCCTATCTAGTTATTTCTATTATAGTGTTACACAGTTATCAGACAAACCACAGAGCTTATATGATTTAATTTTGTCCCAAGGTACTTCTAAGGTGAATGACATCAGCAGGTCTTGTAAAGTAGTGTGATGGGAAGTGTACAGGGTGGTAACACAACTCACAATGGTACAACCCACAAAGGATATGATTTGCACATACAAACACACACCTACTTGCCAGTATTGAGATTAGAACCCCTGCCTATCTAGAGATTTATCCTATAGTGTTACTCAGTTATCACATGCATTACAGAACTTACTGGTATGACAACTGACTAAAGCTACTGGTAAGGGAATGACATCAGCAGGACTGATAGAGTAGGGCACTGGGTGGGACACTTATCAAAATATTTTCTTACACACACACACACACACACACACACACACACACACACACACACACACACTTTCAGACACACATTTGCCTGATCTGAGATTAGAACCCCTGCCTAGCTAGTGACTTATACTACAGGGTTATGTAGTTATCGCATGCACTACAGAGCTTACTGGGCTGATAACTAGTCAAAGGTGCTGATAAGGGGAATGGCATCAGCAAGACTGGTAAAGTAGGGCACTGGGTTGGAGATTTATCAAAATACTTCTTACAAACATGCACACACACTTATACCCCCACACACATATTTGCCGGATCTCAGATTAGAACCCCTGTCTAGCTATTGATTTGTACTAAAGTGTTATGCAGTTATTGCATAGGCTATGGAGCTTACTGGGCTGACAACTGGCCAAAGGTGCTAATAAGGGGAATGACATCAGCAGGACTGATAAATTGGGGCACTGGGAAGTGTTGTGTGTGGGAATGGCTTAAAACTGTTTTACCTACAAACAAACCAATGCACACTCCCTCATTCTTACATACACAACTGTCTCACACACACACTTGCCAGTATTGAGATTAGAACCCCTACGTATCTAGTTAGTTGTGCTATAGCATTATGCAGTTATCACATATGCTACAGAGCTTATAGGGGTGATTGGTGTCCAATAGTACTTCTAAGGTGAATGACAACAGCAGATCTTGTGAAGTAGAGCAATGTGAAGTGTATTGAGTGGGAACAGTCTCCTACTACTTAGACCTACACACACACACACACACACACACACACACACACACACACACACACACACAGACACACAGACACACACACACAGACAAAGATGATGTGATATTATAAACCCAACCTCAGTACTGTTACCTAATGGGGTACACCTTTTATGCTGGTACATGCAACTGTTTACAACTGGTATGGCACTGTCTGCAGCAGGACATCACTATATGCCATTCAGGGTATCCGTGTGTGTGACTCACTCTGTGTCCCTCTCTCTCTCTCTCTCTATATATATATATATATATATATATATATATATATATATATATATATATATATCATTGTCTCTCACTTCCCCACATCAATGTGTGTGTATGCTTGACATATGTTATTATCTGTTGCCCATATATGTGTGTATGCATCTCACACAACAGATGCAGATATATCACATAGGTTCATAGGTAGGTACTAGGCTACTGGCCCTAGGGCCTATATAAGCCTAGCCAAAAAGGTACCCTGGCTTTTGCCACACAAGAAAATTATTTCCCTGTGCCCTTGTTGAGCAGAGCCACAGAGGTGATCCCTGGGGTGAATTTCCTATTTCCCATCCGATCATCAAGATTTTTCTTGAACAGTGTTAATGAGGAGCTTTGTTTGATATAGATAGGTAGTTTGTTCCAGAGTATGGGAAGTCTCTGGGACAGGAATCTAACCCCCCAGCATGTTCTGTTTATTGTGGTGACAAGGTTTTGGTCCCTAGAGCATGTAGCTCAGATGGAGTGGGATTTCTTTAAGTGGAGCATGTCCAACAGCTCTGGGTTTGACTTAGCTTTGTATGTTAGGCAGAGATTGCCTCTGAGTAGACAATATGCGACGGAGTAAAGCTGGAGTTTTTTGAGATGGTCTGCGTAGGGCATCTGTTTGAGGCCAGTAATCCTCTTTGTGAGGTATTTCTGCGGCCTTTCCAGTTGCTGTAGATGTCTTGTGAGGTACATACCAAAAGGAGTGTTGTACTCTATAATGGGTCTAATGAGTGATGAGTAGAGGGGAACAATGACCTCTTTTTTCCTGGATGAGAAACCTTTTGAGATGAGGTGTGCCATGTAGAAGGATTTCCTGACTACTGTGGCAATGTGATTATCAAAGGAGAGACTACAGTCCACCTGTGTCCCAAGGTCTCTTATCACACTTTTGGTGTTAAGCAGACTACCACCTATGTGGTAGCTCATCGCTACAGAGTTTTTACCAAAGGGGATGACAATGCACTTTTTGCCATTGAGCTTGAGGCCATGGCTTTGACACCAGGTATCTGTCTATGTGAGGCCCTTTTGTAGGATGCCCACATCATTAGGAGTTCAATTATGGCTCCTAGTTTGCAGTCATCTTTGAACTTCATTAGCTAAAGACCTTCCGTGTTAGCCTGTACTTCAGAAATGTAGATACCAAACAGGAGAGGACTCAGGACTGAACCCTGTGGTACTCCACTTGTCACTGGTCTGAAGTAGGATTTGGAGTCTGCTACTTTCACAGTGTGGGTTCTGTCAGTGAGCCAGTTGGCAACCCATCTTGTAACATAGGGATTTATACCTAGTTTTGTGAGTTTATCTATAATTCCAGAGTGGGGGTGGTGTCAAAAGCCTTGCTGAGATCTAGATAGGGTGTGTGAACAACTTTACCCTCATCTACAGCTTTGGTGACTGCTTCAAATAAGTCTATCAGGTTTAGGAGACATGATTTGCCTTTTACAAACCCGAACTGGGTGGGGTCCAGAGTTTGGAGATTACGAATGTATTTATTTATAAGATCCATGATGATACATTTCATGGCCTTACAGACCAGGCTCGTTAGGCTAATGGGGCAGTAGTTCTTGGGGTCCATGGTGGCTCCCCCTTTGTAGAGTGGGATAACCATCGCTGTGTGCCATTCAGTGGGCACAAAGCCTGAGGTGATGCTATGATTGAACATGGTGCTTAGATGGGGTGTCAGTTCATTCTGCAGTTCATGTAGAATGCAGCCTGGTATATTGTCAGGTCCCATGGATGATGTGTTCTTGGCTTTGGAGAGTGTGGTTTTTACCTGTGCAGCCATGATTACAGGAACTTTGCATTCTTATAGAGATGGTCCCTTTAGGGGGTGAGAGGGGGGTAAAGTTAGCACTGAACCTATCTGTCAGGATGTTGGCAATATCAGTTGGTTCTGTATATTTAGTGGCATCGTGCTGTAACTCAGAGCAGATCTGAGTGCTGCCATTGAGATTATTGACATAACTATAGAATGCTTTGTGGTTGCCTTTAGACTCAGTGGCGATTTTGTTTTCGTAACTAGCTTTGGAGGATTTTTGAGGGATCTCAGCTTCATACTGAGGCTGACCAGGGAGTTCCTCCAATCATGGGATTTTACTCTTTTTTGCAATAGTTTTTTTTTGTCTGTTGTAGATATGGGCCACCTACAGCTAGCTGAGGGTAATCCTGTCTGTTGTGTGTGTGTGTGTGTGTGTGTGTGTGTGTGTGTGTGTGTGTATGAGGACAGTTAAGGTGTACATATCTGTCTGTATGCAAAGACATATATACACAATACAGTCATATATTCTGATGTGGGGTCCAATATGCCCTGTGATTCTCTAAGTGTAGGAGCATGCCCAGTGTGACATCCTATAGTTAGAGTGGGACTCCATTCCAGAGACTCCAGTCCAGGGTTTTGTGTGCTACAGCCATACATCTCAGGAGTACACAGCACTTTCCTCAGGGTACTGGATTTGTTTAGCAGACATTTTCTTACATATCTGTAGTCTAACACTACAATGTATTGTGTCATTATTTAGTGCCAGACATCCTCAGATCATCACAGTGCTTTACTAGAGGAATTCTAGTTGTATGATGGATAGACCAATATTATGAGGTCAGCTATGTACATTCTTGCCCAACAAGGCCATTTGTGAGGTGTGGCTGCAGGGAGTTTAGTAATGACACGCTATGTAAACAGTCTGGCAACCTGGTGATATACTGGCTGGTGATCTCCTGCTTGTGTGGTATCTTTCTAAACTGAGATGCCATATCCTTGTGTGGGCATACCTCTCACCTGTACATTTTTTGACAGGTTGTCCAAATGTTTGGCTACAGGTTTCATCCTGTCTACATAAACTTGTGTTTTTATGTCAAGTTAGTTGTTACATATAATTGAAGAGTGATGTTACAAAATAATGCCAGACATTACTGTTTCAGACTATATAACCTTCAGACAATTTCTGCTACCACAGACTCCTCACCCTACCAACTTTCTCACTATGTAAGGGTGATATTTACAACACATGCCTATCATTGTGCCTTTGTTCCACTTTTATTTCTGCCCTAGTCCAGACATCTTGCTATCAGAGGTTGGGGGTTATGGGTGTGGGTACAGAGTGCATACTACTTTGCAGGCATGTCTATTACATGTAAAAGCAAACATAAGAAAAAAGGATTATTGATAATAACCACTGGCAACAGTACCAAAAAGCACTTATATTCACAAAAGCCTTGGTACCTCAGCTACACATCCTTCAAGATGTCCCTTATATGTGTAGTATACTCCACATAGCACTGTGACTTCCAGGTATGTCAGTGGCAGAGCAGTGGGTGTCAATGACATGCATAACAGTTGGCACTGCAGTTATCAGTACATGGCCCTGTCAAAGACAGCACTGTACCTAGGGCACAACAAGATGAATGCCAGGAGAATGTGCTGGCCATACATGTTACTGCATTTGTGTGGGTATATGGGGGCACATCTGTCAACTGTACACATTTGCACAGACTGTGCTGATATTCGCTTTACATTTTGGTTCCATTTACCATACTATTGTGCCCTGTCTTGGGGACTAAAGGCATATCAGTAAAGAGCACAGGTCAGATTGTAATGGCCTACATTTGAGTTTCAGACGTCTTACCCTTCATAGCCTTACTGCAACTGTGAATCCTGCTGTGCTATCACTGTGTGAGTCTGTAGAGGGGTAATTCAACATTGCTGCCATTTGTGTGCCTTTACCAGACATTTCTCTCTGGTTTTCTACAGCTGACTTGCTGTGTGGGTGTGAGGGGTGGGTATGGGACCCCTACACTGACATCCATGCCTGTGACCTATGACCCCCCGATTAGTTGTCCCCACACATATACTGCAATGGGATTTGCCATCTTGGGTACTGCTGCATAGTGTGTGGAGGCCAGTTTTGGGCAGACATTTCCTGGTATCCCACATAGCTGTCAGTTGGCTGCTGCTATCCCAGTAGGCCATCACATTCCCTTGCACACATGCAGCATTACCGTAGATATGCTAGCAAAACATATTAATCCATTCATTTATTGTTAAGAAGACTAACTTACCTTGTGACTGGAGCAGTTGTGAGGACGGTGCTTGAGGGCCGCCTATGTTGGATGCACACAGTACACTGCCTATGCATGGTAAGTTACAGGTAATGTGATATGTGTGTCATTCATTTTACTGTGTGTGCGAGTCAGAGACAGGTGTCAGTCCCTGGGGTCCCTACAGTGTCAGTGTGTGTGCTATGCATTGCCTCTTTGCCAATGCCTGAGCATACTGGGCACACCTCTGTCTGCCTACAGGAGCAGGCTCAGGGGACTCCTCCTCCGAGTCCCTCTGTGCCTGTGGGGACCTTAGCAGTGGTGGTGGGCTGCATGGCCCTTCCCCGTGCTGTTCCTACTTCAGCAGGATCATATTGTGTAGCATGCCACATACTATGAACATGTGTGCAAATGTGGCTGGAGAGTACTGCAAGTCTCCACCAGATATGTCAAGGCAGCAGAACCATGACTTGAGCATCCCAAACACACACTCTATAATGATCCTGGTTTGTGTGTGTGCCTCATTATGGTGTTCTTGTGTGGGTGTGTGCATTTCTGATGGGTGTCATCATCCATGGCTCCAGTGCATAGCCAGTATCCCCCAGCAGATGGCCATAAGGGATGCCCCCACTGGCAAATGCCTGGTACAGCTGTGATGAATGCCAGATATGGGAGTCATGATAGCTTCCAGGGCTGCCAGCACACACATTCATGATAATGCCCTGGGCATTGCACATGACTTGGCAGTTGATGGAGGGGAATCCCTTGGGGTTTATGTAGACCCTATCCTGTTCACCAGGTGGTGCTTTGATGTGGATGTGCATGCACTCTATTGCACCCAGTACCTCTGGGTATTCTGCTGCATGGGGGAAGAGATGCATATTGCTGGTCCTCTCCTCATTGGTGTTGGGGAAGTAAATGTGCTCACCGGCATGTATTAACATGGCATCCAGGAACTGGTGGAGTACCCCGGATGCAGATGCCTGTGAGACCCCCATGATGTCCCCATTAGGTCTTTGGAAAGTACCTGTAGCTAGAATTCTTAAGGCTACACCTACTCTGGTATCCACTGGGATGGGTTCACCTCTGTTGGTTCTAGGTCTAAGTTGAGGCTGGCACAGCTCAGTGATTTTCTTAAGTATGTCTCTGTTCACCCTGTAGCACTGTGCTATCTCCAGATCATGTAGCCCCTGGTAAGTTACCCTGGGTCTGAACAGAGACATACTTAAGAAAATCACAGAGCTGTGCCAGCCTTAACTCAGACCTAGAACCATCAGAGGGGAACACTTCCCAGTGGATACCAAGGTATGTGTAGCCTTAAGAATTCTAGCTACAGGTAGGTGATTTTCTTAAGTATGTCTCTGTTCACCCTGTAGCACTCTACTATCTCCAGATCATGTAGCCCCTGGTAAGTTACCCTGAGTCTGAACACTCTTCTCCTCCTCGGTCTGTGGTGGTTGTCAGCATTATCCTCCTCTCCACCCTCAGCATCTAGCACATACTGATGGATCAAAACAATGGCAGCACCTAACATTTTATCAGTTAAAATTCCCCTGCATGTGTACACCAATAGTGCAGAGTTTGTGGGAAAAACCAGTCTATGAGGTGTTTCCATAGTTTATTCTGTTGTGCTGCAGATGCTGCCTGTATGATTGGCTGACTATAATGCATTCCCCTTGCTAGCTCTGTAATTTGTTCTTGATTGCTTTTATTCTGCTATTTTCCTTTTTTTCCCTTCCTATTTCCTCCCCTTTTAAGCCCCAAGGTGTGCCGCGGAAACTCGGTGCTTAAATGTAAACAGTCCTGCAATTTCTGTTTTTTTTTTTTTTTTAAGACCTTGGTGCGTGCCACACAAACCTGTTTAGCTACTGTAAATACGAACAAATGGCCCTCCCCTGAATGTGAACATGCTCATTTCATGGAATAAGTCAATACACCCTCAGACACACCCCCTTGCTTAGCTGTGCTTAGCTAAGCTTATCTATGCACCATAGGGCTCCAATGTGCTTACAAAATGCCTGACACCACCTTTTCATGTCTGTTGCTCCTCCTAATTACATGATCATGCTATAGCACCTACACTGTTAGATGAAGTTTGGCACTTAGAAGATTTTTGTGATTCAGTAAATTTCCCCTCATTTGCATACCCCACTGCCTTACTCCATAGTTACTGCACAAACACAGAGCCTTTTCCTTGACAACCACTATTCCTTGTTATTGTTTTGATTCTGCATGCCATAGACTATAATGGCAAAATGCAAATTTCCTTTAAAATTGAGTTTTCACATTTTTTTTATTTTCGTCACAATCTCGTTTGCGCGCCACTGCCCTATGCTTAAATTGCCGAGATCAGCCAAAAAAAAAAAAACTTTGATTTTTATAAAAATGAAGCATTTTTCCATGCCAATGGAAATATATTTGGCCATTTGCATACCTAAAGACTATAATACATGATTTTTTGGGAACTGTCATGCCACTGTTTTGTTATTTGCAGAAATGAATCCGGTTAGTAACGGAATACATTTCTGCAAATAACACTGTTCTTGCACGGATACCTGCCTGCTTGCTGAATCATTAATTCATGTCATTTGCATGGTTTTAACCATCAAATGAGGTATTTAGCATTCTGCATCAGTTTCTGTGCAAGAACAGTGTATTCAGGCTCGTGCACGTCAAAACATTACTTTACTGGATCATTAGGCAGCCATATTCTGTGCAGGAGCGGTTACACTGTTCCTGCATGGAAAATAAAGGTTATTGAATCCCGGGGTGTATCTTATATGTCTGATTCCAGCCAGAGAATAAATGTCTGTGCCAGAGATTGGTTTATTAGCTCCTGTAGGAAGAGTGGAAGTGTTTTATGGTTTCATATTTTCCAGATGCTATAACATACTTGCACCATTTATTGTACCTTTTATTATCTGCTGAAAACTTTTTTACTGTATCTTATTACTATAAACAAACTGCACTATTATATTGAAATTGTTTGCTTTATTGGGCATATTAAATCATTTTAGTTACTGTTTTCACTATCTGTAAAGCTTTTTTAGCCATTTTCACAGTTTGAAAGGTATTAAATGGAAATTATCTCTATCTGTTAAGCATCTGTTTGTTTGTTTTGATTTTCCTGACAAGGAGTATATCATACAACTGATTTGTTTGCAGTTAAAAGCATTCTCTAGAGTGTCCTTGCTCTTTTTTTTTTTTTTTTCTTTTTTTGTTTAAAACTTTTATTTAGTGCCTCACTGCTGTTTTTCTGCTGTGGTAAACATTTCTGTAGAGTGGTTTCTGCCTAAAATAATGTAGCTAGTAGCTGTAGCATAGTCCAGACTCAGGGGTGCTGCTTCTGGGCCTGGTTGTTTCTTTGCAGTGGCTGTTTGTTCTGAGCACATTGTCCACGCCATCTTGGATTAAAAGGAGCCCTTCTGCACTCTAGTGAGAGGATTGTGCTGATTGGCCCCTGGCTGATAAATGATGGCTGGTCTAGGGCTTGGAGTAAGCACTTCATTGGTTCTTTTGAGCTTTTTTTAAAGTTGTTTTATGTTTTAATGTTCTGGTATTTCACCCCCACCCTTGAGTGTTTCTGCTTGTTTGCTAATAGTGCAGCACCATTGACTGCCGTAAAATTGTGCTCCATAGCCGGACAGATAATTTTGAAATTTTTTCCTTTAGATACAGCTGTATCCCAACAGCGTAGTACCTTATCTTTAGCACATTTCCGGGCAAAGAGGCAGTGCTAGTGAAGTTGTCTGTGTAAGCACTCCAGTGTAATAATGGCCTCAATAGGTTTTCCTGAGGCCCCAATCTACTTATTAGTGTAACATTAAGCCTAGCCTCTGAGTTATTAGCAAAACTCATCCATTAGTTATTCATACATCAAGCTTATAAGGCTAAACACTAAACCTAACATATTAGTCATGGGAGACTCCACCGTGAGACATACAGATATCCCTCTTACCAGGCTGGATAAGGAGAAGGTCACAGTCAGCTGTCTGTCAGGTGCCAGGATCCGCCATACCACACATGCCCTCAAGTCTCTCAGCAAACTGTACTGTTATGACTCTGTCATAGTCCATGTTGATGTGAAGAACATGAGCTGTACCTCTCTGGACTATATAAGGAGAGACATGACTGAGCTCTTGGACTATGTGTCTCAGACAGGTATGTCCTTAGCCTTAAGCAACTTTTTACCTTCACCTAGAATGATGCCTGAATACAAACAGAAAATGATTGGCTTCAATAATTGGCTTAGTTTTTGGTGTCATTCTAAGGGGATCCAGTCTCTATCAGCCTGGGATGACATGTTTGACAGATCTCGATGCTTTGCCAGAGATGGTCTTCATCTGTCACCCCTGAGATTTCAGCTAAAGGACACATACATTTGTGCAGTCACAGAGTTGTGACAGGGTTATGAAAGTCGATAGTGTAGCCACTCTGAATTAACTCCCCTCTCACACCAATGAACAAATTTTCTTCAATAAAATTAATCAGAGGGAGAAGCACAGCAGAAACAATATAAAAAACTTTAATACAGTTAGCGCTTTCACATCACAGTTGCTTCTTCAGACCATGAATAAAACAACATAAGCTAAAACTACTTTATATGCTTTACAAGTTCTAACAAGTTGCTGTTAATTAATTGATTGCATCTATTTGATACTCAGGTTAAAGAGACAGCATATTAATAGGTATCTAGTCTGAGACATATTACAGCTTACTAACTCAAACAGCTTTATACTCAATATTTCAACACTGAAATAAAAAAAAAAAAAAATTAAAAAAAAAAAATATATATATATATAAAATATGTACATAATATTTTAGTAAAAATGAATTAATATGAGCTGATTTTATAGATGTCTTGTTTTTAAGTAGGGCTTAATCGATGTTCTATCATTAAGCCCTGGTTCTTTTTCTGCCTGTAGCTCAATAATCCATTTTAATTCTTTCAATTCTAGTTTATTTTTCATGTCACCCAGCCTTAAATCCGAAAAATACATTCAATAAAATAATCCATTCCCCCTGCACAAATCACATGTTTAGCTAGGGCACTTCTATCTGGTTCATTATTCCTGATGGCAGTTAAGTGCTCTCTGACCCTCGTTCGTAATGAGCGAGTCATGCCAATATAAAAGGAAGGGCAGACTAAACATACAACCAGGTATACTAAATTCCTTGTTTTACAGTTTGCCTTGACTCTGAATTCATACTTCCTATTTGTTACAGGATGTATAAAAATCTTGTTATCACTCAAGACATCACAGACACTGCATTGCCCACATTTATTAAGACCACAGATCTCATCCTTGGGCTTTTTTGGTTGACAAAGTAACCTTTTGAGATTATTTTTGTTTTTAATAAAAAAACTTTGGCATCTGGCCTACTATCCTGGCTATCTCAGGGTCTGACTGCAGGATGGACCAATTCTTATCAATCACATTTTGTACTTTTCTGACATTCCCATATTCTAAATGAATAGGTAGATTTTTAGCAGTATAATTTTCTTTAAATTGTTGAGGTGGGGTATCCTGAGTATTACTGATGTATGGTTTTGCCCTACCCTTCCTCATAGATTTAACTTGCTGAATCCCAGTATCTCCCTCACTTCTCAAATATTTCCTCTGTAGCAACTCACTTCTGAAAGTTCCCATATCCTGTTCAAAATGCTCCTCTTCCATATCTAACCTAGATATACGCATAGCCTGACCTTTTATAATACTCCTTGAGATATAGGTAGGATGCATACTGTCTCTACTCAGGACATTATTTTTCTACACGCTTTTCTAAATAATCTGGAAGATAACGTCCCATTAATGTCCTTGAATATAGTCAGATCCAAAAAAGATATTTCAGTCAAGGAGACAGAATGAGTGAATCTCAAAAAATCAGTAGTAGTATCTAGAAATATAAAAAAATCTTCTAACTCCCTTTCTGTACCCCCCCCCACACCAAAAGGAGGTCATCAACAAATCTCCTATAGAACAGAATTTTATCAGCAAATGTCACATGTGTTAAGACAAACTGTTCCTCCCAATAGGCAAGAACCATGTTGGCATAGCCATTGGCACAGGGTGTACCCATAGCTATGCCACACAATTGTAGATAGTACTTCTGTTCAAAAAGGAAGATATTGCTTTCCAAAATTATTTCTATTGGCATACATAGAAAATTAATTCTTCTTATATTATAAGAACTATGCAGGCTTTAATAAATCTTAACTGCCTTCAATTCATATGTATGGGGTATTACAGTAAAAAGTGAATTAATATCCATGCATACCAATAAACAATTCTCAGGTTGTTCAAATGATTTACAAAAGGTCCTACCAATGTCAGACAGAAGTTGTTTTCTATCTTTCAATACAAGTCTATATTAAAATCATGAAAGCTTACTTTTGCAAATACAAATTAATCGACACATAAATGTCGAAATCCAAATACAGCGAAGGACAAGAAACGCGAAAATCACAACGTCGAATGTATTCCCGGAAGCAACAGCGCCATACAGGTAAGGTAAACCCAATGTAACAAACCAAAAGCAAAACACTATTTAAAATGTTTTTGCAGGGGGCTAGCTCCCCTGCATCCCCACACCCCCCATACTTAAATATACCAACTCCGAGACCGCACTACAGTGGTGAAAAGGAAATTAATATTAAGCCCATTCTCTAAGGGAGAGACCTGTTAAAGTGACATTTTAATGTATAACATTTTAATGTGTAATGTTGTATTATGGTTTATACATGGTTTTGTTACTTAACTTTTAAATGAGTTGTTTTATATGGAGGTGGGGTTTTAATCAATGAGCATGGGATGGTATATAAAGGAATTTTTTGTTTCATTTCATTGTCTGATAAAGTGGCTTGGTCCACAAAAGCGCTCACCTATTGTTGTTTGTTGTGGATTAAATTGTTTTAATTTATATATAGCTGTGGCCTGTTGCTTCCCTTGTTTTTAAGTTATTGGACTGTTTTTTGGAAGTACAGCTTACCAGCATCACTTGTCTTCGGCTTTTCTTGATATCTATATATATATATATATATATATATATATATATATATATATGTATATATATGTGTGTGTGTGTGTGTATATATATATATATGTGTATATATATATGTGTGTGCACACACACACACACACACACACACACACACACACACAGATATCATTTTACTTTTTGTCTCTCTTAAGTAATATCTTCATCCTTTGGGCTCTTTCTCATTCTCACTTGTCTGACTTCTTGACCAGCTATGTTAATAGAGTACATTTATTTTTCTACAACTTTTGAACCTTAAATGATAATAAGAAGACAACTTTAATGATGCTCTTATATAAAAGAGCATTAACTTTAGTGAATTATGGCAGTTTTACATTTCTAGGTTTAGAAATATATGGCCTAAATATGAGGGAAAATTATTTTAATGTTAGATTGCCATATAGGGAGTATGTTTGACAATCTCTTTTAGGGTCATATAAAGTACAGCCCTTTACAAATTAGTATCATTCTAAAATAATTTGCAAGGAAGGCAGCCAAAACATTATCTAATTGCATTGCTGTATATGCTGCATTATTACTTGGTGCCTGAGGCCATGAGTTGCACATATATGCATGTATAGGTAGATGCTTGCATAAAAAATGTAGAGGCATAGTAAAAGTATGTTTGCTTTAGCTTTCATATTATATGAACCAATTTTACATTAAACATTAACTTATTAAAATTTAGAGATTTTAAAAATTCCTTGCAGGGAATAAGCCATTAAAATGAATTGGCTTATTTTTTATGGAGGCATTTTCTTTTGGAGCCAAATACTGCCCATTCCAGGTGATGAAGCCTTCAGCAAGTTGAAGAAGTCTGCTAAAATATTAAAAGGACCACACTGTTGATGCATTCCTTAAATTAAGATAAAGATCTATACCTTTAATTCTCCATTTATGATGAAGATAGTCTGTGTGTTATTTTTCTCTGTGTTTCCTTTACTAATGATATGTGTGTATAAATTGGTATACCACTAAAAAGCAAAACACCCAAAGTCGATTGCTAGAATATTGACTTCATATGGTCAAAAACACACACGTCGATATGTCACTGTTCATGCACCAAGAATTAGCCTTTTGTGCTTGCAATCTCTTACTTTTTGAAAACAAAATTAAACATAATTTTTTGCAGGGGGCAACACCCCTCCTCTGCACCTCCCATACCCTCTGCTAATTATATATACTAACTCTAAGATCACACAAACAAGGGCTAAAGGTAAATTACTCAAACCTTTTATTTCTCCAACCTCACACACCTTTCAGTTATCTGCTTAGTTGAACATATGCAGTAGACTAGGCTGCTATGAACCTAACACTCATTTGACCAGGTGACTAGCACTCATATATAGATAGACAGATAGCTACTGACAGATATAGATACACATACAGTCAGAGATAAATTAACTGATAGCCTTCTGGTAGAATTGTGAGTTATAGCAAATTCACTGAATGGAATAGTCTAAGGTACTACATTTTTTTGCCTTATATGTACACCCTTACATTCAATACAATAGTCTTATACGCTAAAGGATTGCAATTATGGTCCTTGAATTACATCAAGAAGCCCATAAAAGTATTTTAGAAGACTTAAATTAATTCTGAAAACAGTGTTGACATCTAGGAAAAAAATTCAAGTTATAAACCAATTTGCTCTTCCTGTCCTAACTTACAGTTTTGGAGTGACTGACTAACCACAAAACGTGTTGGCTAGATTAGATAGGAAAACAAGAAGGATACTTAGTGCTCATCAAATGATTTATGAAAATTAGTGCATACCAAGATTATATATTCCCTGTTACGAAGGAGGTATTGGCCTACTTGAAACTGATTACATGTATAGATCTGCAATCGAGGGACTGCACATATATCTGCTGATCTCACAGGACCCAAATGTAGTGAAAGTTTTGAAACATGATGAGAATAATTCTAAGATGACTTCCCTGTTTAGTCTAGCAGAAGCATATCGACATCAAGCAGGAATGGGAATCAAACAAGAAGCAGATAAAAATCGGGCAGAAACTGAATGTGTCAAAATACTAAAGAAAGAATATAAGCTGAAGGATCAGATGAGAAGGCAAGAAATGTGGAAAGTGCATAAATATAGTTGCAAGTATAGAAAACTTCTGGAAGAATCTTGTGTTGATCAGGATCAAATGCAGGAATGGTTAAGGAGAGGTGAGTTCAAAGGTTAATATTGGCAGCCAAAGTTAGTACGCTAGCACACGTTCATCTACAAAGTCCATTGAACATGTGGGAAAAACAGACAAATGTAGATTTTGTAGAACTGGAAACAGTCGCATACCTTATTGCTGGTTGTGACATACTAATGCTAGAAGGACTGTATACTGAAAGGCATAATAATGTAGCAAGACTGTTGCACTGGGGATTGTGTAAAAATTATGAAATTGAAGTACCTGAAAAACACTGGAAACATGAGCCACAAAGCATCACAGAAAATTATGAAGTCTGCATCACATGGGATCACCCATTATCAAAAGTTCAAAAGAAAGATGCGAGAAAACCAGATATAGTATTGCATGAAATGAAGACAAAAGTAGCATTGATCATTGAATCACTAGACACAGTAACTACAGTGTCTTGTGTACAGACAGACACAAAGTCATAAAATATCAGGATCTGCAGACAGAAACGAGAGCAATGTGGAGGAAAGATACCCAGACAGTTCAAATAGTAGTAGGAGCAACAGGTATTACAAAAAAGAATCTACAATCATATTTAGATATGTTACCAATACCTGTACTGGTGCCTGTGTTATTATGACACTTAAGTAAGATCTATTCTGGGTATCTAGTGATTCCTCCACACACCTCTGATTGCCATTGTGATGAGTGTGTTATTAAATCACTTAGGTTGAATGCACCTCTGGTGTCTAGTAGTCTTCACACACCTTGATCCCCATACCACTGTCATGGTAGGTAGCTGAACACAGTCTTTTTGGCCATGTTTAGTACTGTAAGGTGGTAGGGATAGCTGTGCTGATCTACATGGGGAAACATTTTTTTAATTGTTCAGCATGTAGATTCCTTCCAGAAGGCAGTTTTGATGAAAAGAAAGTGCATCATTAATTAGCATATGCATCTCCCCCAGACTGCCTCATTAGCATTTGGCATAGCCACAATGCCAGCCCTATGTGATGCTGCACTTATTTGTGCTTTAGCACCATGCAGCACCATGTTAGGGCAGTTGCTGCATACCAAAAAAGTTCCCTGATATGTACATGGAGGTGTGCACATTTCAGTACCTTCCTGAATCCTCCCAGTCCACTTTGTGTTCCTACTTCTTATTTTAAAGGCAATGAAAATATGCATGTGACTTGTATTACCTCTTTCCATATTGACCAGGTATTGAATAGTGCACAGTGGTGCACCAGTTAACTTTGTCGCCTCACAGCAAGAGGTTCTCCGGTTCGATTCTCGACTGGGGTGCCTTCTGTGTGGAGTTTGCATGTTCTCCTGTGTGGGTTTCCTCCGGTTTCCTCCCACATTCCAAAGACATGCATCTGGAGCGTTTCTCCCCGGGCCTCCACTGAAAACAGGCTCTGTGGAACCTAGTCGGACATTCCTGGTCAACAAATGTTAAATAAAATAATAAAAAATAAATAAATAAATAAAAATAAAATATTAACATCACACAACATATAATGCATTTTGCACCTTGAAATACCAACTGATCCTTCATTAAAGAATTAACAAAAAATGCTGCTACAAACAACTGATATAATCTAATAATTAAAAAAAAATAAGCTGGTTAATAATAAGACTTGCAAAATGTACAAGTACCAAAAAACAAGAGCAGCAATTTTAGGACATGAATAGCATAAACCACTGCTGAAAAAACACCATTAAATACACCACATTAAAGCAGTGCAGAAAAACAAACATTATTTTGTAAGCAAAATATGCCAAATTTCACTGTTCTCGTCCATAAATGAATACAGGCACTACAGGGCTAGAAATGCACAGTTTCAAATTCTGAATCAAAATGCTGCTACACCACATGCCCTCAGGAAGCAGTGGTAATAATCAACGGTCATTACCACTCCTCAAATACATTACAAATAGCAGAAGTGAGCAAAGCAGATAACAAAAGGAGTTACTGAAAAATAAATATTTTTGACTTGTATGAATCACAGTCCAGGGAAGGTTGGACTGGAGATGAAAAATGTGTAATGGTGATTGAGGGTTTTCACTAAAGTTCGAACAATAAATGAACTAATTTTCTCCACTCTTACATTCAGTCCACTACTGTATAAAATTTGTTTTCCCTAGGTAGACCATGCAATATTACTCTGACCCTGGAATGGTTCACTATGAACATCCAGAGAGCTTGTATGGGAAATGTTACTAAGAGAGAAAGATTTGGTACTGCAGTGTTACATCTGACTACAAGAATGACTCATAGCATGGGAAGTTTTAAAGTCTGTACTATATTAACTACAGAGATAAAATCAAAACCAAAGATTTTCAGCAACTTACAGGAATTTAACAAAATCAGAGACTAAAACTTCCCACAAATACTGAAGATTATATTATTTCTGTTTTCCCATGGGGATATTCTTTACGACTGCACCTTAAGTGCTTTCCAGATTTTGTTTAATAATGATTTAATAAAAGATAAGCACAAAACATCAACAATTTGGTAGACTGTTCATAATAGTCATATCACAAATCAGTCAGTGCCTTTCAAGATTCTGAAAATATGCACAAGATTTATAAAAAATATTCTGGACAAAAGGAGTTACTGAAAAATAAATATTTTTGACTTGTATGAATCACAGTCCAGGGAAGGGTAGATTGGAGATGAAAAATGTGTAATGGTGATTTATTTTAAATAATATTATAAGCTCAAATGGCTGATGTTCAAATTAAAGCAGCAGAGCTTCTGTTTGGTTATCCTTGAGTTTAGTCCTGTAAATGCATTTTTAGCTTGAATCAACCCAGGCTGTGCCTACAAAAGGTCTATTGTGATCAGTGTACTGTGACAGTAAACAAATAACTAACTAAATAAATAAATAAATCAACATACTTTCTTCATCATGCAATACTTCTCAAGGCATATTCAAAATGTGGAAGCCAGTGCATTAACCGCTCATATTAGTCTGAAACAAACACAAAACCTCTATCACTGTCAATGTTTCAAATGTGGAACGTTTGTGTTCAGATGCTTCTGAAAAGGAAAGACTTGAGCAAAAATGATGAATTTAGTAAATGGCACTCTTTCAACATCAGTTACATTTTCTTAACTTTGTCCAAGGATGCTCTCAGTGACCCTGCAGCAAATGCAATTGTAAATATGTTTAAGCCGTGGGCAGATGCCATTGACAGCATGTCATCTAAATAACAATCCAATAAACATTCGATGACAGTCCTTCAGCTGTGATGCATTAAAAGCCCATGTAAACTGCCACAGGCAGCTTTTTGAATAGGGGCATAAAGGTCAAGGGAAAGCTGACAGCTTTACTTTGATGTGATTTAAGTATTTATTCACAATACCTGAGTCAGCTGATAAGGCATCTCTGTCAAAACAAACAGTTCACCAGGGACTGTTTTGACTTTTAGGGATTATTTATAAAGAAGCTTCCGTATAAAGAGGATATGAAATAGATTCTATGTTCTGCAGTATTATTAACATATTGTAATATTTGCATGCCTTCAACAGTTTTACTCTTTTATATGTGTTGAATACCATGTTAGGAATATATGTATAACATTAATGACATGATTATTTAATAAGAATATATCCATATAAAAATACAGACAGTAATAGCTAAAGTAGGTAGCATGTGTGTTATGAATGTCATCACAGAATTTCTGTATATGACTTGCATCATCTGGTGACTTTGCTACATAATCAATATGGCAGATTGGTATAAATCAGGAGATGTATCATTTATTTTGGTGTTTCATTGAAGGAAATAGAATTTTAATTTGCACAGAACAAGAAGAATATCTCCACATTTGATAAAATAAGCTGTTTAGAAATTTTTAAGGGAAAGTTAAACCATCTTACAAGGAATTAAAGGCAGTCAACAGAAACAGCCTGTCTTTATTAACTTCTGCTGAAATATATTGCATTGCATTAACTCTTATTACCAAGTCCTATCAAAAATTCTCTGTGTATCATTACAGGGTTCTGTGATAATGGTTTTGACTCTCAGCTCAGTCTGGAGTGTAGACCTTTATAATAAAATGTGTGATAAAAATGTGTGATGAGAGTTGACAGTCATAATGCAGGAATCCAGGACTTTTCCCAGTAAACAGCCTATTTTTCCAGTGCTGCTAGAAAAAAGTATTCACAAATACATGCATCACCAAGTCCTATCATGATACAAGTCTACATGAAAAGGCTCGATATTCACTGTTGGTTACTGACATTTGATTTTGTCGTGAAAGAATACCATCTCAATAAAGTGGAATTATTCCCCTGGGGAACAGAGCTGTTTTGTATAAAATAGTTAAAGGTGTGATTTTATTTTTTTTAGCAGGTGAAGACTTGATGGAGGTCATGCAAACAGAGGGGGAAGGGAGGGGAGAAAGATGCATTCTAAAAGGAAGAACAGATGAAGACTTGGAGACCAAAAAGTTAAGCGCTAAGTACAGAAATGGCAAGGAAAATGGAGTCAGGCATCTGAAAACAAAAATGCCAAGTGGTCAAATGGTATTCATTAATGAAATTTACATCACGTACCATGGACGATGCAAGCTGGAAATGATCTTCTATCTCAACACCAAGTAAATTCAGAATTAACAATTACTAGTGGAGTCATAATGACCATGGGGTTATGGAATGCTTTGATCCTATGGGAAACACAAACATTCATTGCTTGTTGCCTTGGGATTCGAGATCCTAGCTTCTGCAAACAGTAGATTTTGACTACTTATTTTTTTATGATGTTCTACAACTGGGTCTGTAATATTGTGAATAAGCAAACCAAAAACGTCACTGGGAACTGCTGCTGTACAAATGCTGTAAAATGTTTATTAAAACACAAAACAAAACAAAAAGTATCAAGGTGAGCGCTTTCGGGCTAGGCCCTTCTTCAGACAAAGTGCTTCTCACAAACATCACATTTTAAAATAAACATACACCAATCACTCTTCAGTAAAAAAAACCCACCCTGTTTTGACTGTTAGCTGAAACTAACAAGTCATCATTAAAAACACATTGCCACTACTCTTACTCAATAACAAGTACGCCTACTTTTAAGTGTTGGCTTCAGAGGCACCATATCATTCAGCCCAGGTTGAATATGGGCTGTTAAATCTAAAATCCACTTTGATTCTATGGTTTCTGTCTTTAACCTAATGTCACCCCCTCTCTTATTAATGAATACATTGGCTATCACCCTAAATTTAAATCTATGTGTGGGATTATCTTTTACATGATTATATGGCGCATTGTGCTCATCACAGTTCCTAATTGACGAAATGTGCTGTAGTATCCTGACCTTAAGCATGTTGTTGGTTTTGCCAACATAATATCCTGAGCATGACGTGCAATCAGCCAAATACACCACATTAATGGTCCTACAGGTAGCTCCCCCTTTAAAATGAAAACTCTTCCCTGTAGAAGGATGTACAAACACTGTCTCCCTATTAATATGTTCACAAGCCTTACAGCCCCCACATGGGACAGTACCCAGCGACCTAGGTAGGCATGTGACCTCATTGTTTCCCCTATCGTGACAGAGTATATCCTTCAGGTTCTTATTCCTTATGAGAGAGAGATAGATGACTTGAAAGAATGTTTCCAAGAAAGAGGGGATAGATGTGAGCTAGTGGAAACAGCAGTAGCAAGAGGTACTGCGAACAGGCAAGGTAAATATAGACCATGGCTTGATGTTACGACGAGCCTAGGAAGTAATTATAGTGATCACAATGGTCTCCGGATTAAAGGTAGGAAGAAGGAAACTATACCTAGGATAACACTAACATATGGCAGTAATGTCAAAGGGGTGTGTGACATCATCAAGAGGAATTGGAACATTATCACTAGTGACAGAAACTTGAGTGATATAGTAGGGGACTTTCCACAATTTAGTTATAAGAGGAATAAGAACCTGAAGGATATACTCTGTCACGATAGGGGAAACAATGAGGTCACATGCCTACCTAGGTCGCTGGGTACTGTCCCATGTGGGGGCTGTAAGGCTTGTGAACATATTAATAGGGAGACAGTGTTTGTACATCCTTCCACAGGGAGGAGTTTTCATTTTAAAGGGAGAGCTACCTGTAGGACCATTAATGTGGTGTATTTGGCTGATTGCACGTCATGCTCAGGATATTATGTTGGCAAAACCAACAACATGCTTAAGGTCAGGATACTACAGCACATTTCGTCAATTAGGAACTGTGATGAGCACAATGCGCTATATAATCATGTAAAAGATAATCCCACACATAGATTTAAATTTAGGGTGATAGCCAATGTATTCATTAATAAGAGAGGGGGTGACATTAGGTTAAAGACAGAAACCATAGAATCAAAGTGGATTTTAGATTTAACAGCCCATATTCAACCTGGGCTGAATGATATGGTGCCTCTGAAGCCAACACTTAAAAGTAGGCGTACTTTTTATTGAGTAAGAGTAGTGGCAATGTGTTTTTAATGATGACTTGTTAGTTTCAGCTAACAATCAAAACAGGGTGGGGTTTTTTACTGAAGAGTGATTGGTGTATGTTTATTTTAAAATGTGATGTTTGTGAGAAGCACTTTGTCTGAAGAAGGGCCTAGCCCGAAAGCGCTCACTTTGATACTTTTTGTTTTGTTTTGTGTTTTAATAAACATTTTACAGCATTTGTACAGCAGCAGTTCCCAGTGACGTTTTTGGTTTGCTGATTTATTTCTTTGCTGAACTGGGATTTGGCTAAGCACTAGCTTTATTCTTTTTGGATTTGATCACATTTGGCTTATTGTGCTATGCATGCTGCTGAAGAAGATATAACAGCAAATGGCTCAAGAACTACTATGGAAACAGGCAGCGGTGAGCCTCTATCTGGAACTTGGTGTACTGATAAACTGACAACGCAGAAGAACCCCCTTTTGAATTTGGGTTTTTCTGTTTTGAGGAACAGGATGGAGGAGGTCTCAAAACCATTAGCGATGGACAGAACTTTTGAGGACCTAGTTCGAGATCTGAACTTTAAGGCCATAAGACTGCAACGAATACAATGGCAAGCCTACCATTTGGAGGCTTGCCTGGATTATGGTATTGTCCCGAGGTATCGCATATTGTGCATGCCTACTCAAGGGGACAGGTACCCAGAGCTATTAGCAAAATGGCAGGCTATTAATTTAAACACAAGTTTTCAATACATAGAATTACTTTTGACTTTTTTCCTACCAGAGACTGAGGAACTGAAACGGGAGGTGTTTAACATAAGGCAGAAATTGTCCAAAGAGTTCCGTGAGCTGTATCATGAATCTCGGCTGGAACAGCTACATCGAGGGCTCATGGACAATGATGAGAAACTAAAAACTATGAAGATGGGAAAGCTGAAAAGGGATTATGAAGATTTCTCGAGGGGCAATATCTTCGTGTGGCCGAAGAATACCCCTCGGGCTCCGAACGCTACTTGGAGGGCACAGAGACCCAGTGGAGTATCTACAACAACAGGAGAATGACGCAGACGGTTGACGTCGAGCAGGGAGACATGTCCAACAAGAACAGTCCCAGTTGACGTCGCATCAGATGAGCGGACTGTGGCTAGAGAAGACACCACAGTTGTTGATGGCGTTGCAGGGATCCTGAGCTCAGCACAACAATCGACGCTGGTTAGTGCCAGTGTTTTAGGAAATAAGAGCACAGAACCATCTAGGCTTGAGGAGACAGCAGACATTGGGTGTGACAAGGGAAGCCCTATTGAGGAAGGGATAACAACAAGAACAGGGGCAGGAGTCCCTTCGGTAAACCTACAGAATGCCACAGATGAAGCCATTGGCTCCTTGGACTTATCATCCAGTTCAGGAGGTTTGGGAGCGCGTCTGAAAATGGCTCCAGGACAGAATTATTTTTTGGGCATGCTGCCTACGAATGTGAGGAAGAAGGGTCCATGGAAGCGGTCGCGGAGTGACGACAGGGACTCAGTGAACAAGAGGAGAACTTTGAATTGACTGCAAGTAATTCTGTTTGTGATATTGTATTTAATTTATCTAAATATGTACTGAGTGAAGCTGAAATTTATGTTTTAAACAAAGGGATGACGTTTGTACCAAGCAAAGCTTGTATATATAGCGATGTAGTATTGGATTTGATGTTGTATTGTCGGAGGGTTATGCTGAACAAAATCTATGGAGGGACACAGGGTCCTAGTGTGGGCCTACGTCAGCCTAGTAGTTATGTTCCACCTTTTTCACCCGCACTTAGTTTATTCATTAATAAATGTGAAAATGACTTGTTTTTGTTTATGCAAGAAAAAGGAAAAGATCGTTTTTACAATCTGAACCCTGAGCAAAGACGGGCCCTAGAGTATCTCAGTAAGAACAAAGACTTAACAATAAAGATGGCAGATAAAGGAGGGGCTGTAGTGGTCCTTGACACTGACTGGTATGACACGAAATTATCTGGATTGTTGGCAGACAAAGATGTATATCATTTATTGAATCCAGTAGAGGTCAGGAACATTATTAGTAAGGTACATGGACGGATTAAATGGTTGTATACTAACATGTATATCACTCAAGACCTCATGGAATTCTTTCATGTGGATAAACCAGTCATTCCTGTGTTCAAGGCCCTACCCAAGGTGCACAAATCATTGACAAACCCACCCCTTAGACCCATAGTTTCGGGAAGGGGGTGGGTCACGGAGCATTTGTCAATATGGTTGGAGTGCACACTTAGACCTTACGTAGATCGTATGAACAATGTTCTGAAGGACACTGCACATTTCCTTAGAGTTTTGGGTGAAATGAATGGGGAAGGCAGCCAGGAGGGCACTATGTTGGTAAGCCTAGATGTAAATAGTTTGTTCACAGTAATAGGCAATGAGTATGGCATAGCAGCCTGTGTAGGGATTCTGAAGGATGTGGGTGTCAGAGAAAGAACTTTTTCTCATAGAAGAGTCACTGAAACTGGTCTTGGAGAATAACATCTTCTTGAGCAATGGATCAGTGTTTAGGCAAGTACAGGGGGTAGCCATGGGTACCCCTGTGCAAATTCCTACGCCAACCTAGTTCTCTCCTTCTGGGAAAAGAAACATGTTTTAAACCACAGAGATTGGAGTCCACATATAGGGGTTTATCTACGTTTTGTAGACGATATCTTTATTGCCTGGAAGGGGGGTGAACAAAGGCTAAATACTTTTATGGAATATTTACACTCTACCACATCCTTCTTGAAGTTTGATATCAAGAGCTCATGTGAGGCTCTGGATTTCTTGGATGTCACAGCAGAACTTACACCCGTAGGCTTTAGTTCCAGATTATATCGAAAAGAGAGTTGGAAGAATTCTTTGCTCTCATTTGACAGCATGCACCCTAGATATACCTTTTCCAACATAGTGGAGGGGCAGGTTGGCAGGATCTCTAGGATCAGTCGACAGGATGAACACTTTGAGAGAGAGATAGATGACTTGAAAGAATGTTTCCAAGAAAGAGGGTATAGATGTGAGCTAGTGGAAACAGCAGTAGCAAGAGGTACTGCGAACAGGCAAGGTAAATATAGACCATGGCTTGATGTTACGACGAGCCTAGGAAGTAATTATAGTGATCACAATGGTCACCGGATTAAAGGTAGGAAGAAGGAAACTATACCTAGGATAACACTAACATATGGCAGTAATGTCAAAGGGGTGTGTGACATCATCAAGAGGAATTGGAACATTATCACTAGTGACAGAAAATTGATTGATATAGTAGGGGACTTTCCACAATTTAGTTATAAGAGGAATAAGAACCTGAAGGATATACTCTGTCACGATAGGGGAAACAATGAGGTCACATACCTACCTAGGTCACTGGGTACTGTCCCATGTGGGGGCTGTAAGGCTTGTGAACATATTAATCGGGAGACAGTGTTTGTACATCCTTCCACAGGGAAGAGTTTTCATTTTAAAGGGAGAGCTACCTGTAGGACCATTAATGTGGTGTATTTGGCTGATTGCACGTCATGCTCAGGATATTATGTTGGCAAAACCAATAACATGCTTAAGGTCAGGATACTACAGCACATTTCGTCAATTAGGAACTGTGATGAGCACAATGTGCTATATAATCATGTAAAGGATAATCCCACACATAGATTTAAATTTAGGGTGATAGCCAATGTATTCATTAATAAGAGAGGGGGTGACATTAGGTTAAAGACAGAAACCATAGAATCAAAGTGGATTTTAGATTTAACAGCCCATATTCAACTTGGGCTGAATGATATGGTGCCTCTGAAGCCAACACTTAAAAGTAGGCATACTTTTTATTGAGTAAGAGTAGTGGCAATGTGTTTTTAATGATGACTTGTTAGTTTCAGCTAACAATCAAAACAGGGTGGGGTTTTTTGCTGAAGAGTGATTGGTGTATGTTTATTTTAAAATGTGATGTTTGTGAGAAGCACTTTGTCTGAAGAAGGGCCTAGCCCGAAAGCGCTCACTTTGATACTTTTTGTTTTGTTTTGTGTTTTAATAAACATTTTACAGCATTTGTACAGCAGCAGTTCCCAGTGACGTTTTTGGTTTGCTGATTTATTTCTTTGCTGAACTGGGATTTGGCTAAGCACTAGCTTTATTCTTTTTGGATTTGAATATTGTGAATAAGAATGAGTAATTTCAGAAATAAAAAGAGGGCAACAATTCACAGTAGATTACATTTTAAGTGATACAGTAGCATTTTTTATTCATTTATAGCTAAGTAGGTCCACTGGCCACAAGGTTCTCTTTTCAGGGTGAGACCTGGGATCACTGTCTGGTTAAGTAATGTTCTAATAGGCAAATGGATTTGGAAGGAATCAAACTCTGTACACTGGACTGCAGGGAGCAGCTCATTAACAGCTCAGAAGCTTAATAACCTGAGCTAAGTGACAAATTAATATATGCTAGCATATAATTGTTAGCTGTGCTAGTGATATAAATTGGAATAAAACTGGCATCTGTAGTTAAGTGATTAAGCAGACACTAAGCAGTACAGAAAGGACAGATCTGTGCCAGGGAAACTGACACCTTATGGCCAGCATGGATAGTCCATCGTGCTGAAGATGATTAATTTACTATTTTTAATTACTGGGTAAGTGTACTGGTCTTTATTTAACAGATCTGGTCTAAGGTGTCCACACTATTCTGTATCCTGGCCACTGCAACATTCTAGTTGCCATGGGGAACACTATAGTAACCTCCCATGTGACAGCTAGCAGAGCATTTGACATAGTAATCAGCTGTGGACTGCATCTGGTACACCAGTGCATTTCACTCCAGTGTTCCCAGAAACTGTGTACCACTTTGCTGTTGTTGCAGAGTTTAACACAGCTTTCATAGATGCCCAGCACCCTAAAAACGTAACCATATACATATTAAACCTCTGTCATGCCACAGAACATGCTATGCCTATCACTCTCTAAATAGTCAGGTGTCTGCAACCTAGATGGTATTACAAAGACCACCCACCCCCGGATTTACTAATCTTCCGTGTAAGACTAGATTAGTCTTACATGGAAGCACCAGTGTAAGAGTATGATGGCAGTGCACCATGCATATTAATGAGGGCGCGCTGCCTCAACTCTAAAGCTTACACGGAGCGTGGACGAGTGTAGGGGGTGTGTCTCACTGCCGAGCAGTCCAAAAATCCACACCCATGCAATGAAGAAATGCTGCAATTTCGAGTTACATGAGCGAGTCTGCTCACATGTGTACAATGTAACACTACACTCCCCCATATGTTAAATAACTTACAAAATTAAAAAATGAGAATCATTTTTATTTTTTTTCTTCCGATATAGCTGCCTGTATTTGCGCAGGTTTGCGTGGGTTTGCCCACTGCCTAGCTACAGTTAGCAGCTTAGACACCAGAAGAGGATAATAAGAAAAATATATGCAAATTAAGCAAAATAGCGATGGCATAGTGGTTAGAGCCTTCGCACAAAGAGGAGGCATTCCCAGTTCCAGTCCCACTACTGCAAGTTCCATTTTCTGTGGGAAAGCTGTATACAAAAATATTTCCTGACATTTTTTATGTATAAGTTTTGTAAAAAGCATTGAAATGTTAAATGTAGTAGTGAATGAATTATTTTTTATATATATATATATATATATATATATATATATATATATATATATATATATATATATATCTAAAGGTGAAATGGTTATGCATTCTGAGGTATGAGTACCCTATTTTAAGCAATATAAAGCACTGCTAAGCACATTTTACCATTACTGAGCATATTTAAATACAATTGTGTGTAGCTGTGCACTGCGCTAACCAGTGCAACTGCAACGTATTTGCGCATAGTTGTGCACCGCGCTAACCAGTGCAATGTCAGGCAACGTTGAGCAATGTCAAGCAATGTTGGGCAAAGTCGGGCACAGTTGAGCAAAGTTGGGTAAACACGCTCACACCTGCTTTACTGTTCCTTAACCAGTCAGGTCTGCCCAGCAGGAAAATGAAAAGCAGTGACAGGGCTTGAACTCAGAATACTGTGCACTATAGTCAAAGCACTTAACCACTAAGCCATGACAGCATTTGACAAACATGCACTTTCAACAGACACATATCTATCAAAGGAATTTTAAACATTGCCAACATCAGCTAAGCAGGTGTGCCTACAGCTGAGTTTTTCCAAAACTGGTCAATCACAAATAAGTGCGAGAAATGAGGCATATTTAAGCTCCACAGGTGGGAATACTTGCTATAACTGGTTTTAGCTTCCTTCTGCAGTCAGCATGGCTGGTGTTGGTGAAGGCACTCGATTTAGAGCACAACGCTGGGGCATCCAGGAGTCCAAAGTAATGGTTTGGCTCCTTGTCCACAATCATGAGGAAAGACTCCTGCGGGGCCAGTACCAGTGTGTCCAATTTAAAATGGTGGCCTGGAACAGTCTTGCCCATGGTCTCACCAGTGCCACTGGTGTTCCTCAGACTGGTGAGCAGGTCAGGCACCATTATTCTGACCTGAAGCGACATAGTGAGGATCAACTGGACCAGTGGATGCAGGAATCCCGTACGATGCCTAATACCCCAGTACTGAGTAAGTAGCCATTGTATTAAGTAGTTAAGAATTGCTATACTTGTCTATACTATGCATAGCTATGTCTCAATATCACTGCATTTACTTCACAGCTGCAGGTGTCCGGGCTATAACCCAGCAGGCCCATGAAGATAGGCTGCAAAGGCTGCATCATGAGGCAGGTTAGTAATTATTCTGCATGTACTGTTATATAAAATAAATGAGAGAGCCTTTAAAAAGTCTTTTAACCCAATAAATAAAGGTGTAATAATCCTTTAATAAACGTATGATTCATGGAGTGCGTCTGTGTCATTTTCTTTGATATGTTGTTGTACTGTTGCATTCTACAAATAGTAGTGTTGTATTAAGCAATGTCAACCCACACTTGGGTAGGCCCATATAAAGTGGATGAAGGGAGTGCCAGTATCTTGTATGCATATGTACAGCCCTCAACTGTTGGTTCATGGCCAGTATGTACAGGTTAATCTGGCACATGAGTAGCTTGGTATTGTGTTCCCCAGAAATGTCAGTGTGCTGCCAGAAATGTAGGGAGCTGTTAACATATAACTAATACTTTCACCTGAACATATCTAGATAATTATATGAAAGTAGATCTGTCAGTGTACCATCTTAGTAGTAGTGGGTGTGAGGAACTCTCAAAATATGTTGCAGTAACATCTGCATCTTGGACAGTTTGTATGTAAGATACAGCTCACGTATATAATGAGCTAGCAAAATCAAATTGCACAATATAAGGACATTGGGTAGTGTAATAATATATGTAAGGGACATATAACTGCAGTTAATAGGAATGTAGTGAAAACTAGAAGGCTATATAAGTTGTTCATTGAGCTATTTTTTTCCACCCTACTGTACGTGCATAAAAAATGCAATTCCACACCTCAATCAGTGTGTCTAATCTCAAAACATTTGTTGGGACATATGTCCTATTGGTTTATAAATATTTGCATTTATTTCTATGCATGTGCCCTGTTAAAATACCACAATATTGGTGGCTTGTTGCCATCAATTCAACCTGCATGCTGTTTTAATGTCTACTATTGTTCTATATATGCATGTGTTATGCTTGCTTTTCAACTGTTGAAAATCTGGTGTGTTGGTTTAATGGGAATACTTCTGCATGATGTTATAACTAACTGGGAATGCTGTTGACTGTTACTAACCCATATTTTTATTAAACTCTCCAAAACATAGTTTGTATGGGAAGGTCGGTCCCAGCGGACCCACCTGTCCCACCTCAGCTGGCCATGGCACCTGGCACCAGCAGACCTGGTACCCAGCCTAGGATCTCCTCCTCTGTTGGCCCTGTGCCACCTTTGGGTTGAAGTGTTGCAGGGGATGGGGCTTGGCCTCCCGTGCAAGCCTGGGCAGAGGGGCACCTATCACCCTTTGAACGGTCTGGGCTGTGGTGCGTACAGAGAGTGAACGTTCTGTTGCAGAACCTCTACGCCAGCTTGAGGCTCAAGTGGCACAACTCTCGGTTCAGCCTGCCCCTCCTACACAGCCCCCAGCACAGCCACCCTCTGGGCCGTGAAGGTGCAGTGATGACTGCCCATGAGTGGGGACCTCAGTCCAACTGTTTCCATGGGCTTTCGAATTCCAAACATCCCTCCCCATCAAAGGTGTTAACCTACCACGTGTCATATACCGCCCCTGTATGCATCTTGTTTGTCTTGTCTGTTTACCTCCCCAACCTACCTCCCCAAATATACCTACCTCCCCTACCCCACATTCCACTCTCACCTGAAAAAAAAAAGGGCAATCTGCTCCCAAAAAAAAAAATTATGCCCCATACATAGCTGTCCATTTTGCACACATGTTCACTGGACACAATAAATGTTATTTGATTAGCATTACAACATACTTTGTTGTCCTCACCTCTCTCTCAGGGGTTGAAGGGTTTATATCTACCTCCAAATTTATTGCATATGCACAGCTGTTGCTGTTGAAGGAATGGGCAGCTATGGACCTTCCCTATACCCGTCCTGCACATCCCAAGTTATTTTCCATACTGTCTTTCCCTCTTTGTGCCCCTTTTTCACCACTTTCCTATCTCCCCATTTTTCTTTTCTTTCAAAGAAATTAGCGCGGGGGTAAGCAGGAGTAAGCACTATTAAGCAGCAGTGAGCAGGTTTGCGTGGGTTTGCGATTGTTTGCACTTGGCTAAGCAATATGCAGCAATGTGCAAACCCGCTTACAACTGCTTAAATGTGCCTTAGTCACTCTGTATGTGAGGGCCCTTGTTCTGCTCAGGAACAAAATAAAACATCTCTCTAAGTCTCGAACCCCAGACCTTGCACACACTACACAACATGAAGTACCACTAAGCCATGGTAGATATACATCAAGTTGGTGCTTAAATAATTATATCATGCATCAGAATGAGTGAATGTAAAGGAAAATTATGAATACCATACCACACAACTTGTTCTGTGGATGTTGACCAACAGCTGTTGTGGGATTACATTACATGACTGTGATAAGAGAAGCAGCCACTCTAGCAGGAAATAATGTCACACCATCACTTTACAACCCTACACAGTATCACAGCAGGACAAACACTGGCATATATGTTTAGGTCAGAGGCCATACCTCCCAACTGTCCCTAATTTTCAGGGATGTCCCTGATTTTGACACAAATTTTAGCTCTGTCCCTCTGAATCCCTCCTAAAACTACTGACTTTAGGCAGAAAGGTGGTGAATTACACTTAATGAATAATTACAATAATTAAGAGTTAGACACTTCTTTTACTTCAGAAAGTGTGTAATAATTCATATGCTCTAATTCTCTCAATGTTTCAACTTAATGGCACTAATATTTTAAAGGTGTCCCTGATTGTCCCTGACTTTTTCTTGACTTTTCCTTGAGTCTGTTCAAATATGTACCCGATTGGTTGAGATGTGCCTCATTATGGAGTTCTTGTTCAGGTGTATGTGCATTTCTGATGGGTGTTATCAGCCATGGCTCCAGTGCGTATCCAGCATCCCCCACTAGGTGACCATCAGGGATGTCCCCATTGGCAAATCTCTGGTACAGCTGCGTCAGATGCCAGATATGGGAATCGTGACAGCATCCAGGGCAGCCAGCACACACATTCATTATTATGCCCTGGACATCGCACAAGACCTGGCAGTTGATTGAGGGGAAGCCCTTGCGGTTGATGTAGACCCTACCCCACTCACCGGGTGGTGCTTTGATGCGTATGTGCGTGCAGTCTATTGCACCCACTACCTCAAGGTATTCTGCTATTTGGTAGAAAAGACGCATATTGCTGGCCAATGCCTCGTGGGAATTGGGGAAATATACGTGGTCACTGACATGTGCTGACATGGCATCCAGGAACTGGTGGAGTACCCTGGATGCTGATGCCTGTGAAATCCCCATCATATTACCAGTTGGTCTCTGGAAGGTACCTGTAGCTAGTATTCTTATGCCAACACTTACCTTGGTATCCACTGGGATTGGTTCCCCTCTGTTGGTTCTGTGTGTGAGGCGTGGCCGGCACAGCTCAACAATTTGCTGTAGGAGGTCTCTGTCCACCCTATAGCGCTCCACTATCACCAGCTCATGTAGTCCCCAGTAGGTTACCCTGGGTCTGTACACTCTTCTCCGTCTCCTCACTGTGCGTTGCTCAGCAGCATTCACAACATCACCACCCTCAGCACCTTGCAAATGTTGGTTTATGATAGCAAGAGCAGCCCATAAGATTTTGTCTGACTTAAGCTTTTTAAGCTTTCCCTGTTTGTATACTGCAGTGTTAAAGGTTCTTGGGGAAAAAACAGGGGGGAATGCTGTTTGCAGAGTTTAAAGTGCTGGGCTGGGCTGGGCTAGTCTGCTGCCTGTGTAATTGGCTGGTTCTGATATATTTCACCTGGCAGCTCTGCTAGTTCTCCTTGGTTAACTTCCTACTACTTCTTTTCCTTCCTTTTGCCTTTCTGTTTCCGCCCAGGGGAAGCACAGCGGAAACAAGCGCACATACGCGCACACACTGTGTGCATGTTTGCAAGGAGTTTCCTATCTTTTAACATTGTGCAGCTTTGGTTTGAGGTTTTCAAATAGGACAACTGTAGGCACACCTCTTGTAATCCTGAGCAACTCAAAGCAAAGATAAGCCACTGTGCTCCAATTAGCTTACAGCCTGTCTGACATACCCCCTCATGATGTTACCTATATTCTACTCTACTAATCACCTAGTCCTGCTCTTACACTCTTGGGACATGGCTCATATGCTGGGGAAAATTGGGATTCACTATCCTTATCCTCATTTGCATGGGATTGTCTACTAATGTATGGTTACACCTCTTCAGCCTTCCATTCACCTGCATGGCAGAATAAGCTTTTTAGTGAAAATGCCTATTTTTGGCTTTTTTTTAATTATTTTCTTGTTTTTATAAGCGCCACACGTTTGCACGGTGCTGTGCTATGCTTAAACATCGGAGATCGGGGAAAAAAGGTTAGATTTTTATATTTTTAAACATTTACAAATGCCAATGGCCTTATATTTGGCCATTGGCATGCTTCCTCAACTGTATGCATCCTTTATTTTGAGCTGTCATAGCTCCGTTTAGCTATTTGCAGAACGGTCCTCCGTTACCAATGGAGTACATTTCTGCAGATAACACTAATCTCCACGGACAGGTTAGTGATTCCTGGATCGCAAATTTACCTCATTTGCATAGCTTTCACCAGCAAATAAGGTAATTTGCATACCATGATGCTGTCCATGCAAGAGTAGCTTTAGCAGCTCTCGTGCACCCCCCTGCCGGCTGTTCCTGGATCGCACGGCAGACATATTGCCTGTTTGACACCTTACACTACACTACAACTTCGAGCAAGCTTTCATAAATCCGGCCCAATATTTTGCAATTATTTAAGAGAAAAACTGGATCTCTTACGTGATGAAACCATGGTCAACACCAGGATTTTATTTACTTGGTTCAACCTGATAAGGCTACCAGAAAGTGACCTTATGCTGTACTGGGTACATTTTACAGCTTGGATCATGTGTAATAGGATGCTGAACTGCTATGAGTTTTTCAATCAGCATGGTTACATTTTAGCATTCAGAGTACACTGATTTAGTATGAATGGTTTTCTCATTTTATCAGGATGCTGCATTACCATTTCCAATATTGTGTACTTGAATTGAAAACCTATGTGGTATGTCTGACCATACTAATGTAGCAAGTTCAATATTTACATTATTTCATTTTTTATAAAGAATGATAAAGTTAGTGGAGAAAATGTAAAAACTGCCTAATTTTCATCATTAATCAATAATTAGTAAGGCTGCATTATTTTTGAAGAGTTTTAAATGGATTATGCTGTCATTAATAGTAAAAATATACTGCCTATCATTAGCGCACCGGAGTACCGCTGTGGCGACCCCTAACTGGGAAAAGCCGAAAGACAGTTTTATGCGGTCATTAATAGGATGTTTTGCCTCCTTTAGGGATGGTTCAAACCTGTTGATACATAAATAGCTACACTAAGATGAGAAACTCAGCAAGATCCAAACAAAGCCAACTAAACTCTCCTGGCTGTCTCAGTTCACAACACAACTGCTCTCATTGCAAAAAAAAAAATGGTCAATGCTCATCAGTGGTACTGATTCATAAACATCAGTTTCTTCAGCAAGGTTCACAGGATCGCAGTTGTGCACACAAACACACACACACACACACACACACACACACACACACACACACACACACACACACACACACACACACACACACACTGGTTTGAGATACAATGGATCACACCTCAAATCTTTATGCAGAGAAAAGCTTTTAGAAGATACTTCTTTATAGAGTAGAAACACACACTTACACCACCTAACCCTCCCCACACACACACACACACACACACACACACGCACACACTGGTTTGAGATACAATGGATCACACCTCAAATCTTTACAGACAAAAGCTTTAAGAAGATACTCCTTTATAGAGTAGAAAAACACACTTACACCACCTAAACCTCCACACACACACACACACACACACACACACACACACACACACACACACACACACACACTACAGCTCCCCTTTACCCCTACCCAAAACTAAAAGATGAAGTGAGACAGGCATGTGTACTTCAATTTCATGTATATATATATATATATATATATATATATATATGCAGATCTCTTTCTTTACATGATCTTGGAGTCCAATCTGTAGTGAAGTAGTCCAGATCCCCCCACCACCACATATCTTCCTCACTAGTCTATGCTCTATGACTGTTGTTCAGTTAGATGTCTCATCACTCCTTTGGCAGACTAAATTGTGTCACCCTTAGTAGTCTGTGCTGTCTGGCAGCAGAAAGTTAATAAGCCTCTTTATCAACATAGCCAGAAGTATATAATACAGATTCTTGGAAAAGGTTGCATGTTTTAAAGCCATTCAATCAGCAACTTACCTATCCATATAACTGACTAGCTAGCTATATGGGAATGACCTTAGGTAAACTAGTGCCCTAGGTGAAAAGGCTCTATGGCACCCCCCACTGCCCATGCTGTCCTGACCAAGTCACACTCTCCAGACTCTTTTATTTCTTCCATTTTCTCACAATTTGTTTTACTTTTCATTTTTGCCTGCAATTATTCATTCATTTTATTATCCAGCATGTTCCATCTAAGCAAGACTGCCCTGTGATAACAGTAAAAGTAATAACTCCATTAAGCCTGGGTTCTGAGGACTGCATGGCACCCAGAAGCTATGGGATTCTTTTAAATTACTTTTTTATCCAGTGATTTTCTAAACAAAAATGTGATCAAAGGAAGACATTTAGGGTGGTATTCATAGTTGTTGCATGAAAGTGGCAAGGTTATCTATGATGTTTGTGAGTTACCATGGCTAGCTAATGATACATAGAAGCCATTTATGGTAATGCATTATGCCTGTGAATGAGGGTAAGAAAATTAAATATATTGAGATATAAATGTGAAATTGTGTAAAGCAGCTTATGGCACAATATACATGCATCCAGTCTTAAAAGTTTTGCTGCATGTTTTGTACCTGCTTTGCAATCCAAGAACCATGTAGGCATAAGCAATTACATAATTGAAATTGAATTATTTCCCCCAACAATACCTTCAGTACTTTGTTGAACTATGCACAAGCACTTTACTGACACCAAAATGCATTATTTATGCAGAGATCCCTTCAGTACTTTGTTCAGGTATGCACAAGCACTTCAATGACACCATTTCCCCACTGAGCCCTTCAGTAGTTTGTGAAAGTGTGCACAAGCACTTTAATGATACCGTTTCCCCCTCAATCCCTTCAGTAATTTGTTAAATTGTGCACAAGCACTTCAGTAACACCATTTCCCCCTTAATCTCTTCAGTAATTTGTGAAAGTGTGCACAAGCACTTCAGTAACACCATTTCCCCCTCGATCCCTTCAGTAATTTGTTAAAGTGTGCACAAGCACTTCAGTAACACCATTTCCCCCTCGATCCCTTCAGTAATTTGTTAAAGTGTGCACAACCACTTTAATGATACCATTTCCCCCTCAAACCCTTCAGTAATTTGTGAAAGTGTGCACAAGCACTTCAGTAACACCATTTCCCCCTCGATCCCTTCAGTAATTTGTTAAAGTGTGCACAAGCACTTCAGTAACACCATTTCCCCCTCGATCCCTTCAGTAATTTGTTAGTGTGCACAAGCACTTTAATGATACCATTTCCCCCTCGATCCCTTCAGTAATTTGTTAAAGTGTGCACAAGCACTTCAGTAACACCATTTCCCCCTCGATCCCTTCAGTAATTTGTTAAAGTGTGCACAAGCACTTCAGTAACACCATTTCCCCCTCAATCCCTTCAGTAATTTGTTAAAGTGTGAACAAACACTTCAGTAACACCATTTCCCCCTCGAACCCTTCAGTAATTTGTTAAAGTGTGCACAAACACTTCAGTAACACCATTTCCCCCTCAATCCCTTCAGTAATTTGTGAAAGTGTGCACAAGCACTTCAGTAACACAATTTCCCCCTCGATCCCTTCAGTAATTTGTTAAAGCATGCACAAGCACTTTAATGATACCATTTCCCCCTCAATCCCTTCAGTAATTTGTGAAAGTGTGCACAAGCACTTCAGTAACACCATTTCCCCCTCAATCCCTTCAGTAATTTGTTAAAGTGTGCACAAACACTTCAGTAACACCATTTCCCCCTCGAACCCTTCAGTAATTTGTTAAAGTGTGCACAAACACTTCAGTAACAGCATTTCCCCCTCAATCCCATCAGTAGTTTGTCTAAGTATGCACAAGCACACAATGACATCATTCTCCCTTCGCTCCTTTTATTATTTGTCCAAGTATGCACAAGGGCTAAAATGGCACCATTACACCAGTGACCCCTTCAATAGTTCAACCACGTATATAAAAGCATTAAAATGATACTTCTCCAGTGATCCCCTCAGAAGTTCCAACATGTAAAATGATGCTATTTTCCCTGCAATCTCTTCAGAAATTTGATCCTGTATATACAAGCAGTAAATGACAATCATTTCTTGAAATGAACTCAGTAACCTTACTAGAACATTTATTTTTCTTACTTTACAAAGTCTGCAATTTCCTGTATACTTTTCTGCATAACTCCAGACATGCCAAGTTAATATTCAGCTTACTTGCATAAATTTAGGTCCATTTATGCATGTGGTATGCAAATGAGACCATTTTACTTTTATCTGTATGAAGTGCAGTGATACACCCACATGTAAGGCTCATTATGTTCATAACACCTCTTCCCTTAACACATCATCAAGTACTTTATGCTGTGACTTTAAGCAGGAGTGTTTATCAACACACCTGCATTTTTCTTAGCCTGAATAACACACACTGACTCTATTTGTATATCCGTGTAGCACCACTATTGGAGGATTACCATTACGCACCAATGAATACTGCTGTTAGTCTTCATCTTCACTCTTTCCTGCACCCTTTCAGCACTAACTAACTAACCAAGGCTGTACTGTAACAACTGTAGTGGTAATAACTGCATTAAACCAGGGGTACTGGGGACACTAGGGCCCCTGAAACCATGAGGTTTGTAAATGCTCTTAGATGCATTTTAGATTTTTTTAAACAACCTTTTTGTCTAATGTGTGCTTAAGCAAAAAACGTGATTGCATAAAGAAATTAACTCTTAATCTTCAGCTTTGTTTTTTTTTCCTGCATCCTTTCAGCACATCTTAACTAAGACTCAAGTTTAATAACTAAATTAAGAAGGGGACCTGAGTGCTACTAGGCAGCCGGAAGTCATGGGATTATAGTTGCTCAGAGGTGCATTTTATAGCTCTTTTTTTTCAAATTTTGATCAATGATGGCTTGAATAAAAAGCATACACACAAAAATAAATGGAATCCTACATTTTCCTTTAAAGAAAGAAAAAAGTTGCATCTGAGTTTTAATGCGAAAATATGATGCAACAGTACTTCACAATAAACTCGGAGGACAAATGAGGATACACATATCTAGTAATAGTACCTACTCCCCATCTCAAAATAGTTATACATGTTTAACAAGCCTCCTCTTCCCATCCCCTGCCCCAAAAGACAGCTAGCTTTCGTATACCCTTCTAATGTCAGATGGGGCAAAACTGAGAATACAAAGGGAATATAACATATTTGCTGTCAGACATATAGAAACAGCATGGTTACTTGCACTTCCAGAAAAGATAGCCACCTGTATCTGTATCAGATGTTTGACTGAAAGTAAAATGAAAAAAAAATGATTACAATAATATTTCCAACTTGTTTCTTCTAGAAACAGTACAGTGACTCTCAGTGCCCCCCCCCCAAAGTCTCTGAGGAAAGTTAAAGAAATAGTAACCACACTGTCCTCAGTGAAACACAAGATATAGTGACCTCTAAAGTTTGGTTTGGGAGGAATTCTAAAGAAACAATTACATTGTCCCCAGCTCTCCACACAAGCACATATACCTTCTGTGTACATCTATAAGCAGGGAAGGTTTTAGCTTAGGTGAGGTTCATGGCAAAGGTGTTTCTTAATCCCATGGAAAACTCTAGTTATACATCCCTGGTGTGTGGGGCCATCAGCCCACAAAAGATCTGAAGGTCTGGTTATTGTATAATGCATTTATCCCTTACTTTTAGAGAGATGACTGTTAAACTGAGCAAGTAACAACAAGGTGACTTACTTTCATACACAAAATCACTGACAAGCAGTTATAACCACTTCTATGTAAAATTCAGACATCTGGTCATGATAAAAGAGGATGACCATGTAATGTATTTCACCTTTGTTCCAAACAAACATTTGCCACACATTAAGATATTGCATGTTTCTTCACATAGGTTCATAGGTTCATAGGTATGTACTAGGCTAATGGCCCTGGACCCTTTACAAGCCTAGCCCATAGAATGCCCTGGCATTGTGCCACGCGTCATTAGTTCTGAGTGCCTCTATCAAGTAGAGTCACTGGAATGATCCCCGGGGTGAATTTTCTATTACCCATCCACGGAAAGTCTATTCCAGAGCATAGGCAGTCCCCGGGTGAGGAAGCTGTCCCTCCAGCATGTTCTGTTGATTGTGGTAATGAGGTTGAGGTCTCTTAAGCATTTGTTGCAGAGGGATTGGGATTTCTTTAGATGTAGCATTTCTAACAGAGCTGGGTCAGACATGGCTTTGTAAGTTTAGCAGAGATTGCCTCTTAGTAGATGATATGAAACAGAGAATAGCTGGAGCTTTTTGTCTGTGTAGGACATGTGTTTAAGGTCTAGGATCCTCTTTGTGAGGTACTTTTGTGGCCTTTCCAGCTGTTGCGTGTGTCTAGTGAGGTACATGCCAAATGGGGCATTATACTCGATGATTGGCCTAATGAGGGAAGAATAGAGAGAGACGACAACCTCTTTCTTCCTGGATGCAAAACCCTTGGTAATGAGATGTGCCACATAGAAGAACTTTCTGACCACAGTGGCAATGTGGTGGTCGAAGGAGAGATTGCTGTCAACCTGCATCCCCAGATCTCTTATAATGCCTTCAATGTTCAGTGAACTCCCATCAATATGGTAGCTAGTGGGAACAGAGATTTTATCAAAGGGGATGACGATGCATTTTTTGGCTTTAAGCTTAAGGCCATGGTTTCGACACCAGTTATTGGTCTTAGGCCTTTCTGTAGGATGTCCACATCACTTGGGGAGTTAATAATGGCTCCCAGCTTGCAGTCGTCTGTGAACTTGGTCAGCCAGAGTCCCTTTGTGTTGGCCTGGACTTCTGAGAAGTAGATGCCAAACAGGGGAGGACCCAGGACCAATCCCTGTGGGACTCCAGTTGTGACTGGCTAGCAGGAGTTCACTACTTTCACACTGTCTGTGAGCAGATTTGCAACCCACCTAGTGATATAGGAGTTGAAGCCTAGTTTGGTGAGTTTATCAATAATTCCCAAGTGAGGAATGGTATCAAAGGCCTTGGCCAGATCGAGGTAGGCTGTATGCACTGCTTTACCTTAATCCACAGCCCTGGTGACTGACTCAAAGAAGTCAACCAGGTTGAGCAGGCATGATCTCCTTTTCACAAAGCCAAACTGTGTGGGGTCTAGAGTTTGGAGATTTCCTATATCTTTGTTAATCATGTCCATGATGATGCACTCTATAGCTTTACATATCAGACTCGTCAGGCTAATGGGGTGATAATGCCCAGGATCTGTAGTCACTCCCCCTTTATGGAGAGGGATGACTGTAGCAGTGCGCCATTCAGTAGGGACAAAGCCTGAGGTGAGGTTGTGACTGAACAGGGCACACAGATGTGGTGCCAGTTCACTTTGTAGTTCATGTAGAATGTAGCCCAGGATATTATCGGGTCCCATGGAAGCTGTATTCTTGGCCTTGGACAATGCAGCTTTAACCTGGGCTGCAGTAATGCTAGGTGTCTGGCATTCTTCCGGTATTGTGATCGGTCCTTTAGGGGGGAGAGAAGGGTAAAGTTGACACTTAAGCTGTCGGCCAATATGTTGATAATATCTGTAGGGTCAGTATAGGAGGTACCATTGTGCAGTAACTCAGAGCAAATCTGGGTATTGCCCTGGAGGTTCTTGTTATAACTATAAAAGGTTTTGTGATTGTTTTTTAGTGTCTGTTGCAATTCTGCCTTCATAGTTGGCTTCAGAGGATATGATAAGGGATCTCAACTTTTTGCTGAGACTAATAAGGGAGTTTTTCCAGTCTTGGAACTTCACCTTTTTCCGCAACAGTTTCTTCCTTCTGTTATAGAGTTTATTAATGGCAGGGGGCCACCAGATTGGCTTCTTTTTTTGGAGGAGAGCATAAATACATTAGTCCTGCTAAAGCAAAATAATATGCAAACGGCAGCAGACAGCTAGTCATTTTCTTCCACAGCACAAAAAAAAAAACAAATAAGGATCACAACCACGCTTCTGCACTGGGAAATCATATTCCACCTATCAGTTTTACACATCAGCATTAGCAACTTAGGCACCTACTGACATGCATCACATGCACTTCATCTGCAACATGGCATGCCTATATAGTACTTTGTGCTGTGGGATATGCATGCACATATATGCACTGGTCATCCCTTTTATGACTTGCTGTTTCTGTGAACCGTTGCCTTTATTAGTACATGAGTACATACCTGTACATTCAAGCACTGTAGACAAAGTCTGACAAGGTCTTAACTCATTCACTCCAATGGAGTTCTGGAAGGTTGCACTCTAACTTTCAAAGGGCGGCGCCACAACCATTTCACAGAATCAAATTATGTCCTCACATTTCAAACAAAGGATGTTATGTTATCCTGTCTCACCTTCATTCTTGCTGGCTGGGTTCGGCTTCAACTCAGCCGTAGACTAAACCTCGAGAGCTTCTACTGACTTGAGGCTATAACCTATCCCATGGTGCTTAATGACTGTTCCCCAGATCTTGTTTGCAGCTTGAAGCTTTGGGATTGTCTTCACTGACTCAGGCTAGTAAAACTTAATATTATACTCTACTTTGGTATTACTTCTCTTAAAACTTACTGTTACATCCTAGTTTACCTGTCCCACTTATAGTACAGTGTCCTTTTTTGGGGTGTTTTTCGTATTTTGGCTATTTTTTCTTTTGCGGCTGATTTTTAGGCCTTGTCTTTTCTCTTTCCCCTTTTTTTCTAGTCATAGAATCCGCTTCAGTTAGAGGATTCTTTCACCTTCCCTTTCCCCCCCTTAAGGAGTCACTGTTTAAATTAGAGGAGTCTCCTCAGGTTGGAGGAGATTGTCGTTAAATTTAGAGACTTCTCCTCCTCTCTATCCTTTCTTGTATAAAAAATAAATAAATAATAAACACCTTTCTGTCCTGCTTAACTTTTTTTTGATCGTTAAAGATTTTGCACTGTTGTGTTAACTGTTTTTTGACAGTTAAATATGTCGAAAGAATCTGTTAAAGAACATAAATCTGGATTTAAAAAGTGCGATTCATGCACTCAAAAAATGTCCATAAAGGATGGACACACAAGTTGTGTATATTGTCTAGGACCTGTCCATCTCCAAGACTCCTATTCCGTTTGTCATAGTTTCAGTGCCAGGGTCTTACAGGAGAGGAAAAATAAGCTCATTTTAAGGGGCTTGTTGAAAGTGGATGATGGTAATCAGACTTTAAATCTGGAAAAATCAAAAAAGTCTGCTTCGTCGGTTCCGGTGTCTGAGCTGTCAAGCAGTGTCAAAGTTACAGTATCCTCGGATCTGAAAGTTTCCAGTTCCAACAAGTCTGGTACTCCCTCAGTTCCATCTGTCTCTTTGGAACCATTGCGGAGTCGAAAAAGGAGTCAGTCACCATCTTTGGAGCCTGTCCATTCGGTGCCATAATCTCCTTTGCTACAGTCTGTGGCAGGTAGCCACAAGTCTTCAAGCCATTCCTCTCAATCCTCCAGAGTCTCAGATGATGATGTGGAGCAGGTCGTGAAGAGGCTGCTCCAGACCTGGGCCCTAGCAGAAATTCTCTCAAGCCCAGCCCATCAGAACATGGAGCCAACAACTATATCTTTAATATCGTCAATTCCTCCTCTGACTCGGATTAGTCCGGAGCCAGAGAGCATGGAAGTCATTGTGCTGGAACCACCAGAGCCAGTAATCACTACTGATATCTTGGCTCCAATGTTTGATACCGATCTCTTTGATGCTGTCTTCCATTGAGGGATCTGGGGGCCAATACTCCTAGGTTGGCTCTGGGGGTAGAGTCGAGTTGGACCCATGTCTGAACCGGCTCTCCCACTTGGCGCCTCAGCTCAGGTGAGTTCGGCTCCCACATCGGCCTCAGAGCTACCCTGCTCAGTGCCGCAGAGATCTCCCAGCCTCTCAAGGACAGAGTCTCTCTTGGCCCAGGACCATGGTGCCTTCGAGGTAATGCAGAGTGTGCTCTCCACTGAGTCTGCTCCACCTTCGGCTCTAGCCTCTCTTCCCCCAAGTGACAGGTGTCTGCCTCTTCATCATCCCTCCATCACCCCCAGAGTAGAGAGCCAGTGCCCCAGGAAACCCCATTGGGTGGAATATCCTTTTCCGATTCCTCCCTGGAGCATCCCTCGAGGAGGTCCATCGGAAGAGGCAGTGTAAGAGGAAGCACATAGACTCCCCTGAGTCTGTCACTTCTGATACTGACTTGGAGGAATCAGAAGGGTCCCCACGGTCACCCTCTGAGGATGTCTCCTTTTCAGACATCCTGGAGATCCTTAAGCAGAGGGGCAGCTGGAAGTCCCTTTCCCCTTCTGAAGATGAGTTGGCATACCTGGTGGCATTTGGCTCTCACCCCTCCACCTCTTGGGTGTCTCCACCTTTCAACCCACTCCTGGGTGTAGTGAGTTGGAAGGTGTGGGACTCTCCAGAACCAGTGGACCCCATTCCGTGGAGGCCAAATAAATTTGTTATGGCCCCAGATGGCAGACAGTATATAACTAAGGGAGTTCCAGTAGATGCGATGGTGGTGGCTGTGGCCACAAAGAAGGAGTTAGCGGAAATGTCTGCATCTGTCTATTCACCAAACAAGGGAAGCATACTTTCTCCTCAGTGGCCTTTAACTTGTGGTCACTGAATTATTTGTCACATTTCTCCCGACTTTAAAGGGATCTCCTAAAAGAGCTGGGGGATACCCTACAAGGTGCTACAGCCCAGGATTTATCTGATAAGATTAATTCTCAGCTGGCAACCTTAAGCTCCATCACTAACTCCTGCATGCACCTCATTTCCTATGCAGCCGATGGAGTGAGCAGGACAACAGACTCAGGAAGAGCTCTTTGGAGTTATTCCTGCACCTTTGCGAGTTTGCCAAACCCTTCAGATCTTCCTTCAGTGAGGCTCCCTTTGATGGCTCATCCTTGTTCGAGCCAAAAGTGAAAGAAACTCTCACCACGAGCCAACAAGATGCTAGGACTCTATTTGCCATTGGAGTCCATTTTTCCACCCCTACCAGACCTTATCCTAAAGGTCAAAAGAGCGGAAAAGTGTGGTTCCAGAAGTCCAAAGGAGCCTTATCTGACACTCGTGGTGATCCTTCCCCAGGGGCAGAGGGGGAAATAATGGAAGATGCCATCCACATGGCTGAGGGGGTCTGCAGAACCAGGGAGACAGAGCTACCTTCTCTGATCGGCCCTTCCAGTGCTCCTGAAAGGAGGCTGACTGTCCACCTCTGGAGGCAGTCGGGGGGAGGCTATCACTGTACCCAGAAGCCTGGCTGAATTTGACTCAAGACAAATGAGCACAGTTCATTATATCCAGGGATTACAACATTCCTTTTCAAAGGTCACCTCATCCGTCAATGTTTATCCCAGAGATTCCACCCAATCAAAGGGATCAGGCAACACTAGAAATTCCAATGTTGCTAGAAAAAAAAGAGTCATCTAAGAAGTCCCAGAAGACCGACTAGGATCCAGAATGTACTCAAGGTTCTTTTTAGTTCCAAAAAAGTCAGGGGACTGGAGACCCATATTGGATCTCAGCAGGCTAAACAAGTCAGTGAGGAAGTCAAAGTTCCGGATGGTAACACTGCAGTCTATACTCCCATTTCTGGGACAAGACAATTGGATGTGCTCATTAGATCTCCAGGATGCGTGCTACCACATAAAGATGGACAGGCACTCCAGAAGATTTCTATGCTTCTGGCTGGGATCCAGTCATTACCAGTTCAGAGCTCTGCCCTTTGGACTCACTACAGCCCCCAGAGTGCTTACCAAATGCATGGCAGTAGTCACGGCTGATCTGAGACGTCAGGGATTCCAGGTTTTTCCATACTTGGACGACTGGCTCCTAACTGCCACCACCAAGCAGCTACTAATCAAAGCAACAGACTACACATCCATCTCTTCTCAAAACTAGGCATTACTATAAATGCAGAAAAATCTACCTTGTTGGCATCACAGTGTATTACTTTCATAGGCGCAGATTTAAATACAAATGACATGTGGGCAAAACTACCCTAAGAAAGGATCCAAATGTTATGCAGTCAAGTACTTATCTTACTCAACAAAAAAAAGGACAGACAAAATTTGCTCTCAAAGTCCTAGGCTCTATGGCAGCAACAATAACACTACTTCCCCTGGTGTGACTTCACATGCGAATATTACAGTGGCTATTCTTCACTCAATGGTCCATACAGGAGTTACCCATGTCTCACAAGATCCTCATAACAGACTCCTGCAAGAGGGATCTCCTTTGGTGGGTTCACTCCACTCAGGTAACTATGGGCAGACCATTTGTACTCCCCAACCAGTCGCTACAGTAACCACAGATGCGTCCCAGATAGGGTGGGGGGGCATTATCTGGGACAGATGGTTCAAGGGGTTTGGAAAGACCATGAGTACCATTTGCACATCAATATCCTAGAGATGAGGATGGTGCTTCTGGAGTTGCAAGCATTTCAGAACTCTCTTCCCACGGAGACTATTGCAATTCAGACAGACAATATGTCAGTGGTATGGTACATCAACAAACAGTGGGGAACCAGATCCTACCCCCATATGTCGACAGGCCCAGAGAGTTTGGCAATGGGTGATATCTTCTCAATGTTTTCTGATGGCAACACACATCCCGGGGAAATCCAACATCATAGCAGACCCACTAAGCAGAGTGATTCTCATGCCTCACGAGTGGTCCTTGAATCAGGAAGTTGCGAATCAAATTTTTCACAAATGGGGCCAGCCTTGCTGCGACATTATTGCCACTACCTTCAATGCCAAATGCAGCAACTACTTTGCCCTCATTTCCCCTCCGAGAGAGTCACCGAGGGATGCACTCATCCACGATTGACTCCTGGGACTTCTTTATGCTTTTTCCCCCTATTCCTTTGATTCCAAAAGTTATTCAGAAAGCCAAGTTGTTGAGTCGCAGGTTAATTCTCATTGCTCCATACTGGCCTCATCAGATCTGGTTCCCTTTCTTTTGGCCCTACCTTCAGCAGGACCCTTGGATCCTGGACCCAGTGCCGAATCTTCTGACGCATCAGTCAGGAACGCTCCATCCTGCCTTCAGAGCCTCAAGCTGACAGCTTGGTTTCTCCACTTCCAATCTTAGCCAGGCTTCCAGAACTATCCTTGGCAGTATGCCACATTTTGGTATCTTCGCACAAAAAGACAACTAGGAAACTTTATGCGAGCAAATGGAAGTGGTTCTCTTGTTGGGCGGACATGAAACACATAGATCCCTTTACAGCCTCTATACCTGAAATTTTGGAATTTCTGACAAAAACTTTTAATCAAGGAGCACTTGTCGAGTTCAACTAGCTGCTATATCTAATCATCATGTGGGGGAACTTGGATCCAATGTAATGTCCAACAAGTTATGCAAGGCCTTCCTCAGAGGCACCTTTCTGTTAAGACCTCCTGTAAGAGAACCTCCTCCACCATGGGATCTAAATTTAGCATTAACGGCATTGATTCTTCCCCCTTTCGAACCCAGCATCCTCTTGTTCTTTAAAATTTTTATCCTGGAAAACTCTCTTTCTGACAGCAGTTACCTAGGCTAAGAGGGTTTCAGAGTTGCACACCTTATCCATCAGTCCTGCCTATTTGATCTTCCACAATGATAGAGTTTCCCTTAGAACAAATCCTTCCTTCTTACCAAAAGTCTGTTCTGAAACAAATTTAAATCAATCTATAGAATCGCCTGTGTTATTTCCTAATTATAGCAACAAGGCAGAATATAAGCTTCACCAACTGGACGTACATAGACAACTGTGTCTTTATTTACACAAGAAGAAAGAGTTCAGAAAGTTAGATCAATTGTCTGCGTCCTATTCAGAAACAAAAATC